>NC_142935.1:21612977-21622977 GCF_046866305.1 Octopus bimaculoides
AGTCAAAATTGACCACAGACAGTTTTGAATTTAGGAGGTAAAGAGCCGGAAGAAATAGCAAGATGCATGTTTCCTTCACTCAGAAGATTGTGCCAGTCACTGCCAGCCACAGACAATTTGATATATAATTGAAAAAATATTAATCTAAAGTTAAAGAAGTGATTTTAAATTCTCAAACGCACGCAGGATAATGCTAATAATATAGCCTGAACAGGATAAACTACCCCTATTTTGCAGAAGAAAGTGTAAAATATATTAAAGCATCCTTACTTTAAACACATTTAGCAGGGGAAATCTTTCGCATCGATTTATTGTGCGTAACAAGAATATTGGGATTACGTGTAATACATGCAGCAGAAAGAGCATATTATACCTGTAAGGGTGTGTGGCGAATAGTTGGGTAGGTAGGTATATATATATATATATATATATATATATATATATATATATATATATATATATATATATAATATATATATATATATATATATATATAGAGAGAGAGAGAGAGAGAGAGAGATAGATAGATGCATATATACATACATACATACACATATAGACACACATGCATATATACATACATGCATACATACATACACGCATGTATATTTGCGCCTGTATGGCATTTTGAGAAATGTGCATTTGTGTGTACGTGATTGCTTGTGTGTGTGTATATAAATAAAAAAAAAAGGTAACCTGTATAAATTACACCCTAGAAGCAAGGTGCGCTTCAGAGTAAGATGCCGCTGTAACACTTGAAATTCATCCTGAAATTAAGGAAATATTAGCTGTGCTCGAATATAACTATTCCTGTTCCCAAGGGTTATCATGATCCATTATATATTAAATATTGGAAATGTTTTTTTTTTTTATTGAGCATTTTTTAAATATTTTACACGAAATATCAATGCATTTCTGATATGAAACATCGATATTTTTTTTTTCTATATTTCAATGAATTTGTAATTAAGACATACGACATCAGGCAGACCAGTAACTATACACACATGCATCTAGAGTGTTTTATGTATATGTATACATACTTACAGTTACACAGACTACCACAAATATATTTTTCCTCATGTATGTGCGTGCGTGCGTGCGTGCGTGCGTACGCGTGCGTGTGAGTGTATGTATGTGTATGTAAGAATACACATAGTTGCAGATATATATATGTATGCGTGTGCGTATGTGTGTGCGTATACTTTTATTCTTTTATTCTTTTATTTGTTTCAGTTATTCGACTGCGGACATGCAGGAGCACCGCCTTCAGTGAAAGAATCGACCCCAGGACTTATTCTTTGTAATCCTAGTACTTATTCTATCGTCTCTTTTGCCGAACCGCTAAGTTACGAGGATGTAAGCACACCAGCATCGACTGTCAAGCGATGATGGGGTGACAAACACAGAAGCACAAACATATACACATACACACATATGCATATATATATATATATATATATATATATATATATACACATACATACATACGACGGGCTTCTTTTTGTTTCCGTCTACCAAATCCACTTACAAGGCTTTAGTCAGCCCGAGGCTATAGTATGAGACACTTGGCCAAGGTGTCATGCAGTGAGACTGAACCCGGATCCATGTGGTTTGTAAGCAAGCTACTTACCACACAGCCATTGCTGGTAGGGACACGGTATATATGTACATATACATATTTTCCTATTTATATATATATACGAATGTATATGTGTGTTGTGTGTATATATGCATATATAAAGACATTATTTTTGTATGCAGCATACATTTGTATGTGTCAAATATTTTGCTGTTCGTTATGTGTGTATATCTGCGTGCACGTGAGGACGTGGATGCACACCATCTTTGGTAAATCAGATTATTGTAGAAATTTCGTTTTTTCAGGCTTTTTACCTTGTGAAACCAAATAACTCACATCTCATTTTTGAATTCGATAAAACAAAGAATCTCTGAAGTACCAAGGGCGATGTAATCGCATTATTCTCTCTCCTCAAAACTGGTGGCAACTGTAACAAATCTTTTTTATCGCAAGGAAGGAAACTTTCAGAATCATGAGCACACGAGCAAAAAATTCTTACCTGCCTTTCTTCGCTTTTACGTTCTGAGTTAAAATTATGCCGAGCTCAATTTCGCTTTTCCTTTCGGCCAAACCCTTCCCTTTAAAATAACTGTTTTATACCAGATTTGAAAACGCTTTATACGGAACGCTATCAGAATTGTTTGAGCGGCATTTCTTCTGAGGCTTTAAGTTCAAATTTGTCTTATCTCCTAATATAATAATGAGCGTAGTGTTTTCATATTTTTGTATATATATATATATATATATATATATATATATATATATATATATATATATATATAATAAAAATAATATATATATATAATAAAAATAATATATGAGTACATGCATATATACGTACATCTATGTACATACCTACATCTACATGTATATATAGATGCATATCTGGGTACAGGACGTTGCAAAACAAAACGTGGACAAAATGATAAACAGAGCACAGAAAACACACAGGCCACATAGAGAACATGTCCTTCATCAGCTGCCACCATTCTAAAACTAAGCGTTTCGAAGAGTATATTTATGTATGTTTGTATGTATGTATGTATAGTTGTCCAAAATCACAGAGTAACAGTAGGACGGAGTAAGAGAGAGAGAGTAGTATAAGTGAAGGCAGAGGAAACAACATAATAATTCAGTGAAGGAGAAGTAGTGAGAGTAATCGCCCTAACTGAGAAAGAGTCAGAGAAAGTAATAGCAACGACAGAAAGGAAGTGGCAAAGAGAGCATCGTTTATCTTCTATTTTTTTCCGTCATAACATATGAATGAGAACGGAAGGGGTTTAAAAAAATCAGCATTTCCACTCTGTGTGAGTATATGTGTGTGTATGTAAAAGGGAGGTATGTGAATGTGTGTGTGCGTGTGTGTGCAGTAGAAATGGGATGGAGAACGTTCAGCGCTAAGAAGAAAACTGAAACAGCATTTCAACTCTGTTTGAATACATGTGTGTATGTGTGCGCATGTATAAGGGAAGTATGTGAATATTTGTATCTGTGATCATTATGTACCTTATTTTATGCCTTATTTATATATAAAATACCATAATTAGGCTTCATTTGTGACGGCCCAGGGTCAGCTGGTGTATAAATAATATGGCTTAACACCTGTATGTAGGCTTTATACTGGGTGTCTGGAATGGATATGATGGCCTCATTAAAGAAAGGTGATTTGCATTATCTCTTCCTGCTCTTTACGTTCATTCAAATCCTACCGTGGGGTTGGTTAGCCTTTCCTTCTTTGTGAATCAGTAAATAAAGTAACATTTAAATACTCGGATGAATAGAATCGTTCTACTCCTTCAAATGTGGTGGACTTGTTCCTTAATCAAAAATCTTTATTATTAATAGTTGTTGTAATAGCAGCTGAAACAGTAGTAGCTGAGGCAGCAGAAGCAACAGCAGTAGATAGATAGTATGGTTAGATAGATAGATAGATAGATAGATAGATAGATAGATAGATGTGCTATTACATGTAGGAGGACTGTATGTGCCAAGCTATCTAATAGATAAGCCAATATTGGCTTGCGTTTATCTTGTTTTGTTTAAATTTCACACTCATCTTTTGTTCGCTTCCACTGATTAGTTCGTCTTTTTAAAGTTGTTTTCTTTGCATCACAACTTGAAATGATTTCGCTTCTTATTTTCTTAATTATTTTCTCCTTGTTTCAACTCCTGTCACTTCTTCTCTCTCACACTCTCCATTTACTTCTACTGATCTTTGCATTACCGTTGATATTTTGCTTTTTGATCAGTTCCTTAGTTTTTCAACTATATGTTTACTCCTTCATCTATTATTCGTCAGATTTCAATATATTGTTAACTCTTCTTTAGTACATTTTACAGCAGTTTTCTTCTATTGAATTTATTTGCCATGATTTCTTTCTTTCTAATTATATTTATTTACACATCCTATAACTACATCTTCTATATCAAACGCTGTTATAATTTCTCCTTCTATGATATATTTCCGTCTCTCATTTCAACTGTATTCAACCATAACTTCAAATACTGTTTCCCGCTTTCTCCACATCTTTTTACAGTTCCTTTCTTAACTCAAATGAATATCTGCACTTTCGTGGTTTCCACCTAGTCACGTTATATTTCAAACACCTTTCAACCACCCCCATATTTAGTTTTACATTTTCGTTTTAATATTTCTGCTTTCATCCATTACGAATGAAAATACTTCTAACCTTTGTCGGATAACTCATTGATGCTGTTCTCTCACCCTCGTTTCCCACAATACTTTTCAAAATGTCACCGTTCTTCTACTTGCACTTTCAATATAGCTTTACATTTCCATTCCTTTTCACCTTTATAATTAAAAATTGTGTCAGTTTCTTTCTAGTTTCGCTTTCACTTTTGATATCATTCATTAATCTAATATCAATTTTTTTTTGTTTGTTTTATCTTTTTAACAGCTAAACTAATAAGACTAGAAATAATGTTTTCCTCTTCTTTCATGTTCAAAAGTTTTACATCATTATTTTTTTTACATATAGTTTTTGAAATATTTCTTTATTGACTCTTTCGTATTTATGATTCTTCTTTTCTTTAATTCTAACGGTACCACATATCTTCTAAAATCATTTAACCTTCCGTTATATTGTTGAGCTTATTTCTGTCACTTTCGCTTTTCTTTTCCTTTTTTTTCTTTATTTGCATCTTTCCTTCCGTATTTTCATCCGCTGAAAATTCTAAATCCATCATAAAAGTTCTGACAATTACCAATCAGTTTTCTACTTCAAGTTCTAGTCACCAGGGGTGACTGGCTTTTCATCTGACAAGCCCTGAAATCAAATCAAATCAAATCTTGTTCTTCCCACCTTAAAATATATTCTTATGAGAATTGATCAGCGTACCACAAAGGTGCCACGCATAGTCACACACACAAATGCTCTCCCTCACTCTCACTCTCTCTCTCTCACTCACACCACACATACGCAATCTCCTCTCACACATTCAGATATACAAGCACTCATACATGTACACATTCAAAGATGCTCACACTCATTCACCTACATATATGCACATGGGTTCATTCCTTTATCTCTCTCATATTTCTAATTTTCTTTTAGTCTTCTAATGATCTTTTCATATCTGCTCTAATATTAGTCGACTATCACATTCCTCTCTCACACGCTGACCTGTTGTCCCTTCTCGTTTTCACCAATATTTTTTGCATGAAACTCTTCATTGTCACTAGTTCGTGGTTGGAGAAAAGTTACTAATACAACCTCAGTCATCATTACCAATTCTACATTTCCCACTTCAAATACCACCATCATTATTGATCTTCATTGTCATCAACAAAATAGTAACAATTACCTCAGCAAAATTGGCTACAGCAGTAATAGTACTAATTACAACTATTCTTACGTTTTTTTTTTATACTGTTACTCACCCACCATCCACCTTTAAGAAGACGAGGTAGGTATTGTTCTTCTGTCTAGTAGCTGTGGTGAAAGAGGCTGTGCGGAGGACGATGCAAAGAGGAATGAAAAAAGGCACCTTCCTCTTCGGCCAAGCCCTTATCGGCATATTTAAGTTCCGCTGGGAAAAAGATACTGAAGAAATAGGTGCTATCTCCAAATGATTCTGTGGAAAGATGGGTAACTGTGACAAAAATTGTTAAAGACAGACTCTAACCATGTTCCTGTAGATTGGAGAGCAAGTGTTGGAAGAGAGCTTGTGTCTTTTGTTGTCAGGTTAATCCTAGATCTATAGATTTCTTTGATTGTATCAAAACAACTGCATTAGGAGGACAGCATCATTTATCTTATCACATACTTTATACCTTATAATGTTATCGCATTTCCTCGTCTTTTCCATTTCTTTCTCTCTATCCTGTACGAAAATCCCTGCAAGCATTGTTGCCCCTCCTAATGATATCCCCCTCATATATGTTCCTGCGGCTAACAAATGAAATTCTCCTCCTCCTCTTGCTCTTTCTTCGCCTGCTACTTCTTCATTATTATCGTTGTTGTTGTTGTGATTATAGATATAGAGTCAAAATTAAAAGACGAGTAGATAACAGTGGCACTCTTCTTTTAATTTTGACTCTATATCTTTAGGAGGAGTTAACTCAATCCCTTCTATATTAACCAAAATGAAGTAGATTGACAAATTTATTTTTTGAACCAGTTGAAGACACACGGGATGTCGAAATAGCGTTCACAAGATAACAGTGGCACTCTTCTTTTAATTTTGACATATTATTATTATCTTATGTTTGACTTTTGTTTTGCATTTGTACAAGTTGGATCCAAGTCTCACCCAGAGACCTCAAGAGACAACAAGTTAGAAGTTCATGTAGGTGTTATGCCTAGGGTACCATATATTTGGATTTGTACAGTTTTGTTCAAGTGAATGTTTAAGAAACCATAAGAAAATTATGTGTTTGCTTTAAAATTTGAGATCACATTGACAGTATTTTACGTAGGATATGGGCAGTTCCCATGAGCACTATCTTTTGAACTTCAGCCATTTTGGGGTTTCCTGGAATCTGATCTAGGTAGTAAATTATTATTATTATTATTATTATTATTATTATTATTATTATTATTATTATTATTATCATCATCATCATTATTATTATTATTGTTCTCATTCAGTAGTCTTATTTTTATCACGTGCTTTCACTGCACTACTGAGCGCAGATTTGTGTGCCTTGGGCATGTGCTGTGGTTTGCTGTGGTACTCTTATTTTCACTTTATTGAAAGTGTTTTACGTAAGATATGCTCGGTGCCTAGTACTGCTACTTTCTGTACGTTATATATTTTCGTGATGCCTCGTGTTTTGTCTCAGTATTTTTTTACTCATACCTAATGCACTTATTATCATAGGGATTTATTACTATGTTTATCTTTGGTTTGACTAAAGTTCGGTCTAATTCTTGATAAGATTTATGTTGGTAGCGAGTTGGTCTTTCACGTGCATCGAACCCTCCAGAAAACCCTTGCTGTCCCTGAGAGACAACCGTTGTCTTGGATCTCTAAGGGTATTCTATTTCAATCTCCTTGAGACATTTGTCTATATCTTTGCTTACTGTTTCCAATGTTCTCATACTCCAAATTCTTCCTATTTCAAGTGATTGTATTCTTTGTTTTTTTGTTTTTCGTCCCCTTTCTTTTCGATCCTGGAATCAAGCAAGAATAAATTTAGCAATGACGTTTCACATTCATTCAAGTTCCACCTTCAAGAATGCATAGTTGGTAATTCGTTTTATTTGTATAACTCTAACGTGAAGGTCACCAGGTTCCAAAATATCAATAATGTATGTTTAGAGAGATTGATCGCAAATATGATGTCCAGTCGATTATGCTTGGTTAATCTGGGCGATTGTACATTGAAGTGCTACATACATTTAGTGCTTCTGTGCTCTATGACTGACTATATCCTGCGTTTTTTCAAATATAGGATATAAGAAAAAATATATTTCTCTTGCGCAGATGAATACTGAGCAGCTTGTTAAATGCTTTGCACTTAATGAATAATTTTCGTTTTCAATTATTTTATGCACAATTAATATAATAGCTGTATTCTAAAAATTAATTTGCAAATATATTCTATTTTAACTTTTGACATTTGGGAAATCTCGTAATGTAGCTATATGAGTATGCATGCATGCATACACACCTACCTACCTACATACATACATACATACACACATACATGCATACACATACATACATACATATATATACATACATATTTATATATATACATATATAAATAAAATATATATGCATATATATACACATATATGGGAGAATTTACGAAACAAACAACAACAGACGAGGACAGGTGGTGTAAACAACAAAAGAATATATTAGTTTAACGCTCGGCAATAGAGAAAGTGTTTAACGTTTCGTGCTACGCTCTTCAACAGAAAGAATGCGGAGAAAACAAGGAGAAAAGCACGGAGAAAAAAGATTGAATATCCATATATGGGTACAGGACATCACCAACAGCAAACAATGTGAAATACGAAAGCAAATGAGTTGAATACTCAAACAACGAGGGAAATAAATGGAAAACAGGACAAGTAACATAAAGAACAATTCTTCATCAGTTGTCGGCTGTCTATCTACTCTTCATTTCGGGCACTGAATGACAATATGAGTCATCGAAGGCTGTTGCTCCCATAAATACCAAAGTAAAATTCGGGATTTATGGAGTGTCAAGGTTGGGAACGAAAGTAGGACAGGGGAGACATACAAGAAAACCGAACGAAAACAAACATTGAAAAACAACACTGGGTCTCCTCCTATCAAGAGTTCCTGGCAGCAAGAAACGAGGACGAGGGCAGCAGCATCAACATCCACGATTCACCAGAAGTCACATATCAGAGGAGGTTAGTGAATGCGTGGCAAAGGAAACAGCGGTGCACCAGCATGACCTAAATTCACGAGCTGAAACTAATAAAGAAAGAAAGAACGTATATATATTAGCAAACATGCTAGTTCTAAAATTTCTCTAAGAGATCAACGCAGTAGTTGTACTGACAAGTAATATTCGTAGCTACTTTAACAGGGCTGTCCATTCGAGCGGACTCTACAGCGATTTTCTAGCCCCAAAAGTACAGCTTCTCCTGTGGGTTAACGATGCTCAGCTGCATCTAATAGAATTATGAGCAGGGGAAGCGAATCCATACCATCTCCTAGCGACGGGGCCAGTAGACAAGTTCTGGTTTCGGGCTAATTCTGCAATCCCTCAGTCCTGGACGCCCGTTTGCTAGAAATCATAGCAGCTCGCTTCTGCACGCAATATATATATATATATATATATATATATATATATATATATATATATATATATATATATATATATATATATATATAAGTAAAATTCAAAAAAGGATAAAACTCTTTTACCAGAATTTTATCAAGAAGCCAGTGTGTAAAAAAATTCATAAGGGAAATGTCTCTTCCCAAGAATATAATTATTCGTTTATATTTATATAAAGGGCATTATTACAGAAAAATAATAGCGCCACAGAGTGGCAGCTGCACAGCGTTAACGAGCTAGAGGAGACGTACTCTTGAGGTCAAAAGAGCACAGTAGATTCCACTCTAGCAGACATCCATCTTAAAGTGGCTACGAATATTAGTTATATATATATGTATATATACTTCTTATATAAGGATAAATGTTTTCAAAATTAATCTCATCTGTGGCCAGCATTTTAAAATAATTTTAAGGTGAAAATTATAAAAAATTATAAGGGCAAAAGAAAAACATTTTCTATGCCAATTGTATGTGGTTAGACGATCTAAAGTCTACTTTACTTTTCAGCATATTCCCATAGAAAATTATTTTCTTTTGCCATTATTTATAATTCTATACATATACATACATGGGATTCTCAGCTTTTTTAGCTGCTATTTCTGAACTTCGGTATATGGTGAAGCAAATATTTGCTGATCCCTTAATTATATTTTTATATATATATATATATATATATATATAGGAAAATGAAAAAAAGCCAGAATGCTGAACTGGAAGCATAATTTAATAAAGATTTTTTCTAACCGGTTTTCATTGCGAAGAAGCAAATTATCAAGAAGAAGAAGAATGGAAATGTTTTTTTACAAAGAAGTACAAAATGAAGAAAATAATATATAAAACAATAATATATAAAAAAAATAAATATACCCATACATTATATTGTCTTTGAGCTTTTGTAGTTCAATAGTAGTTCATGTATAAATTGGTAGGAAAAATAAGGATGCATGAGAGTTGAGAGTTTTGTTAGGTTTAAAAAAAGGGTTAAAAGTTTGTGTTAAGCAGGAAATGTGGTGTCAAAACAGGAAGTGTGTGTAAGGGGAGACAAGTGTTTTTAGTTAGAGTTATGAACTCTTTTTTTCCCAACAGGAAGTTTGTGTCTGTTCATAGAGAAATAAGGTCACTGAGGGGTG
>NC_142935.1:21630477-21652977 GCF_046866305.1 Octopus bimaculoides
GGAGCAATATGGCTTCTGAACAAACCAAGATGCAAAGGAACAGTTTTAAACATAGTGATATCCTTGTAGCAATAAATGGTGGGGAGGAAATAGTAAAGGATGCAAGAAAGCAACTCAAACAATCACATTGAAAAGAACGCCTTTAACAACAACATTATCATTCGGTACATATGTACAGGCACATCCTCATACAATATTTTTTTACCAATGCACGCGCGTGACTTCATTGTATGCAAGCGTAGTTTTTAAAGGAAAGGCGCTTGCTGTGGAAATTTTCATTCAGAGAACAAGAGGAAGGTAATACTACGAACACAAATCGGTGATCTCAGTATTAGAAATTAATCCTGAAGCATGAGTGAAAAGTAAATTTACCTGCCAATATTTCATCAAAGCTACAGAAGTTTCCTTCTGCTCTCCAAAGAACGAATAAGGTAGCTTTCTCAGATAGATGGAAACAAATATCCTTCATCGCGAGAATTAAAGCGGATGATATGCTGTGCATTATTATTTTCGAAATTCATAACGAGTCAAGTGCATTAGCTCAGATGTTGCAGTGTTAAGTAACAATAACCATGTTTAATGAATATTTGGGGCCGAGAAAAAGATGGCCACCTTTAAAACTACTATGAAGATGTAGTTTCTAGCGCTCGTGGTAGATTTTATACAGCAGTATGGACATGTTGTTTTCACTGACAACATATTGTGTTATTGTAATTAGGTAAGGTGACTAGCCCTCAAGTTTCTCCGCGATGATGGATATATTTTAGAGTTGTATCTCATAGATGTCAACTAATATACACTATACTGATATTTCAAGGAAGTGAAAAGAATCGTTAGCACGCCGAGCAAAATACTTAGCAGTGTTTCGCCCGTCTTCACATTCTGAGTTGAAAATCCGAGACGGTCGACTTTGCCTTTCATCCTTTCATATCAATAAAATAAGTACAACGTTGAACACCGGAATCGATGAATTCAAATTAACACCTCCCCTTAATGTGCTGGCCTTGTGCCAAAATTTGAAATCAATATCATTAGTGGTAGCGGCAACGATGCTAGTGTCAATGGTATGGTGGTAGGGGGGAGGGAGGGTTTCACTAGTGTTTGAGGTTGTTGAAACCGATAATCTTAGATGACGTGGGTGGTGGTTATTGTCATGATGGTGTTCATGGTGGCTGTAGTGGAATGATATCGCAGCAAATCTATTGCATATAAGAAACTCATCAAAAATGATGTCCACCCTATCGACAATATTTGCTGTAATCGATAGTCACTGGAATGTGATTATAGCGGGTCAAAATAAATATATAGATTATCATTATCTGTAATATTCATTTATAATATCATATATATTGACATGTCCGCACATATAATCATATGTATGTATGTATGAATTTATGTATGTATGTATGTATGTATGTATGTACGTATGTATGTATGTATGTATGTATGTATGCATGCACGCATGTATGTATGTATGCATATGAATATACAAACGTATATATTTATGTCTATACTTTTCTACATATACTTGTGTATGTATACATATAGCTAGATATAAATAAACACACACACACATATATGTATCTATATATAGACATACATACATATATATATATATATATATATATATACATATCAACACATATATATATATATATACACATATAGATAGATATATACATATACATCTATATATGTATATATATATATATATACATATATATACATATATATATATATATATATATATATATATATATATATATATATATATATATATATATATACATACATATCAACACATATATATATATATACATATATATACACATATAGATATATATATACATATGCATCCATATATGTATATATGTATATATTTATACATATATATATATATATATATATATATATATATATATATATATATATATATATATATATATATATATATATACAGACGCAAACAAACACAGACACCACACACATACACGCACACACGTACACACACATATTTGTGTCTTTGAGTATAGGTGTGAAGAGAAGGAATGGAGGATATTGAAACATCCATAATCGTTACAGATATCAATAAACGCACGTGGTTCTAGCCGTATGATGTCTATAGATTGCGAAAAACCTCGATGTGGAAAAAGTTATCTTACTTTAACCGATTATATTGATAATATACATTGCCAATCATTAAATCCTATCCATTAAACCATAATTCGATTTATATCTTCAAATGTATTCTGCTATTCTCTCTTTTATCCTTTTTTTCATTCTCTCACGTACTCACCTCGATTCTTTCTCTCCACCCTCTCTCTTTCTCTCACCCTCTCTTACTAAATATAATTGCGCGCGCGAGCGTGTGCGTGTGTGCGCTTGTGCGCGTCGGCGCCTATATGCCACCAAACGACTTCGGAATCTCCCGCAACTTTTCTGAACGGTCTCTTTGTTTAACTAGGTGAATGCTGTCATAACCCTTGCTGTCAGTTGATCTTTGTTGTTACAAGGAGTTTTGTTGGCCTCTTACTCAACTGCGCCCCACACATAATAATAGTCAAGGCGATTGCATTCTGGGGAGTTAGGTGACCAGATGTTAGGAGTGATATGGTCGCAGAAATTATCTGACAGATATGACTGGGTCCTCCTGCTTGTGTGGCATGGTACAGAACTCTGTTGCCAAACATAGGATCTTCCAGCATGAACGCTCTTTACCCAGGGCAGCACTACCTCCAAAATACTTAGCAGTGTTTCGCCCGTCTTCACATTCTGAGTTGAAAATCCGAGACGGTCGACTTTGCCTTTCATCCTTTCATATCAATAAAATAAGTACAACGTTGAACACCGGAATCGATGAATTCAAATTAATACCTCCCCTTAATGTGCTGGCCTTGTGCCAAAATTTGAAATCAATATCATTATCAGGAACTTGATGCTGGCCTCCGAGTTGAGTCTGAGGCCACGTGCGAAGAGGAATGAAGGCTTAACGTCGCCATCACTAGTGATCACTCTAAACACAATGATGTTGACTGGATGTCTGAGTCGTTATCACTATAGGTACATGCTGGTAGGAAACGGCAAGCCTTCACGATTGACATTCAAACACTTTGTAATGTTCGTATTGGCGCATCCGGCGCGAATGCCAAGCAGTACAGCATGTCGTTTCCAAATTTGTGGCAATATGAATTGCCACATGGTGTTAATTTTCTCACAGGCCCTACTATACTGTGTAGTCGACAAAATGAAAAGCAAACAATGCGCATGCGCGAAATTAAAAATATAAAATAGCAATAATTTATTCATCATCTATTTATACATTTTGTATAATTTTTGCATTATATACATACATACATATATATAAATATATAGTTTAGGGAAAAGAAGCAAGGTTCATGAACTCATCGATGAAAATCCAGTCACATATAGAAAAATTAATAAGTAAAAGCACAATAAATAATGTGACTGTGGATTTTCATCGATGAGTTCATGAACCTTGGTTCTTTTCCCTAAAACTATATATTCATATTTTATACTGTGAAACTTAATTTAAATTTAATTTTTAATAAATTGAATTTAATTGAGTTTTTACCTGAAAATTTGGAGTTTTATCCCTGGTATATATATATATATATATATATATATATATATATATATATATATATATATATATATACTTGTATATATAATGTATGTGTAGTGTAGTGGGGTGCATTGTTGGATTTGATTATGATTATTCATTTAGAAATAAATATAATTTCGATACTACTGTACGTACTCACACTCAACTAAGTGTAACACTATACCTATCGCGCCAGTCAAAAATACGAAGTCAAAAATACGAAGTCAAAAATACGAAGTCAAAAATACAAGATCACAAGTATGGCGGAATATGCGCCTTCACAAGCACTTAATGTCCTGTTAGAATTCACATATTCTGTAGGGACAAATAAAAAAAAATTACGTTTAACAGGAACACATCAGATCCCGTAAACTGCTGGAAAATTCATTTCCGCAACTTTTACAGCGTCAGCCATCACGTAAAATATCTTATCAGCATATTTAGGCTAACGGTTATGTCACTTGATACGACCAACATATATCTCCTGCTATCATTGCACCGCTACGGCAAACTGCTAGTCTAGGCTATCAGTTTGTTATAATGTATACCTCCACAATAAAATTCTCGTAAAATGTAAGATATACGTATAAATGCATACGTGTGCATGAGAGATGTTTTGTGCGTCTATATTTGTAAGTGGAAATATATGTGTGGGTGTATGTGCGTGTGTGCGTGTGTGTTTGTGTGTGTGTGTGTGTGTGTGTATGTGCGTGTGTTATGAATATCAGCAGTACTTTGTATCCGTGTCATATAACTATGAGGATGTGGGTAATCATTTATTTTCATGACAGATGCACATAAGTTCATAGAGTATATGTGTTTAAACACATGTATAGGCATACATAGCAATAGGTTTGTTTGTGTGTGTGTGTGTGTGTGTGTGTGTAGACAGTGATGCAGATAAAATGAAATATGTATATCTTTCTCTGTTTTTCTGGATATTTATCACTCTCACTACATACATACCTACATATGGATGTGTGTACATATATATATATATATATATATATATATATATATGTGTGTGTGTGTGTGTGTGTGTGTGTGTGTGAGTGTGTGTGTGTGTATGTATGTATGTATGTATATGTAAATATTTGTATATATATATATATATATATATGTATATATATGTATGTGTATATATATATACATATATATATACACACAAACACACACACACATATATATATATATGTGTGTTTGCAATGTCCTGTACCCAGATATGCACCTATACATACAGGAAGATGTCGGTATGCACATACCTGTACGTATATATGCATATACTTATTTACTATTTGTTTTTACATGACCGAACGCAGCGTCACCAACCTGTAACTAGTTTTAGCAACTTTATATTTTCCGACGCTACTCTATCTCTTTCTCTTTCTCTTTCTCTTCATTTTCCCCCTCTCGTTCTTCCTCTGTTTACTACTACGTATCTCCTTTTCCCCCCTCGTACTTCCTCTCTTCCTCTTTTCCTCTCGTTGCTCACCTATTCTTCTACTTCCTCCCTTTGTTTCTCCCTCTACCACTCTCTCTCTCTCTTCCCCTTACACCGGCATGGTCACATGCTTCCGGTTAATAATCCTTTTCTTCCTTGGCTATCGCCGTGCAAACACGCGAACTTACTTCGTCCCCACTTTCAAGTTCGTGCCTCACAGCGTTCATACACACATAATTTTTCTCGTCTGGCCGTAAAGCCTTTTCTGTTTGTTTTCCTGTCTTGTTTTTTGTCCGCCACTACATTCCTCCATGGCAAAGTTTAATTTGTGTATACAAATTTAATTTGCGGTCCATGGGAAGAGCCGTTTTAACGATGCGTCCTACCCAGCTCTTCGAAACGCCGGTGTTAAAACGGGGGTAGCCGATGAAGGAGAATGTTCTCTTTGTGGCTTGTGTGTTTTCTCGTCTACATTTTGTTTACAATGTCCTGTACCCAGATATGCACCTATACATACAGGTGGATGTCGGTATGCACATACCTGTACGTATATATGCATATACTCATTTTCTATTTGTTTATAGATAGATACATTTCTTTTATTAGCCACACAGGGCTCAACGAAGATGGGACAAATACAATGTAGAGCTTTTCTTTTTGGGAGGGGGAAGGAAGGAAAAAAAAAAAAAAAAAAAAAAAATTGATGGTGTCGATCAAAAGGGATCGTAGGAAGGGAAAAAGGGGCAGTTCGATCAAAAGGGGTCGGAAAAAAAAGAAAAGGAAAGGCCGATCAATAGGGATCGTGTATCACAGTAATGTTCTCGTGTAAAAAGAGGGGAGGACAGTTTAGGTTTAGCCGTGGAAGGAAAAGCCTACGGAAAAGACCACGGTAACCTTGGTCAATATTCTCATTGAAGAAACTATAACAGTAAGTGACTCTCTTTTGCCTTTTTGTTTTATTTTTTTTTCTTGTTCATAGGGTTATGCTCAAGATGGCTCCGTCGTTCACACGTGCCATCCTTGCTACATTCACCCATCTTTTTTTGAAGCATTCACTAGACAAGACTTCCCTTTCTACTCTCAACTTCCTCTTCAGGTGATACTTGAAGAAGTTGATGAGAGATTGCCCAGAGAGGAAAGTCTTTGTCTCTAGACCTTTCAGACGCGTCCACCATACACATTCTTTCGCCATAGCCACAAGTACGATGAAAATAGCTCTTCCTTCCCGTTTAAAGGAAGGAGGCGCGACAATATTCACGATAGACTCGGCTGATAGACCGACTCGTCCCACACGCGATAGCAGTTGTTCGACGTAAGCCCACAGCTCGGAAATGGTGGGACACTGTACGAGTGCGTGCAGAACGGTTTCGTCGCTCTGCCGGCATCTCGGACAGGTCGGCCCCGTGTTTCTCGAGCCATGCCTGTAGAGCTTATCCCGAACGGGTAGTGCTTCTCGATAGCATTGCCAGGCCAGGGATCTCTGGAAGTTGTCCATAGGTCCCGGCCCGAAGGTCGTCTTAAACAGGCGGGTCAGGTATTCCTCGTCGACGCCCAGGTTCGCCCCGAGATCGTCGTCGTACCTTCCCTCCACTAATCCACTATAGAATGCGTTAGTTGTGATGCAGTCGCTCAAGGTTGACCCGGGTTGTTGGAGTTGCCGAAGAGCAGCGCGACACTCGCGGTGCCATTCGCCCTTCCTCGGCCTCTTCTTGATCCATGACTGCAGTTCGGTCATGGAGACGAGCTGCGGGAAAGCGCGCCGCACAAACGGCGACCACACCTGTTCACCGCTGTCTACGTAGAGCCGGAGATGTCGCAGTCTCAGCGCGTGTCTGCGCATCATCAACCACGGCATGCCCAGTCCTCCTTTTAACGGGTGTTGGCAGCAAACGGATCGCCTAACCATCGGAACGCTTCCTTTCCACAAGAAGCGGAAGAGGATGCGCTCCAGTTTGGTGATGGTAGAGTCGGGACAAGGAACGACGGTCAGGCGGTAGTAGATGACGGACGCGATGTACGTGTTCGCCACCTCCGCCCGACTTTTCAGGGAAAGCTTCCTCTCGGCCCATTGCCGGGCTAGAGTGGCCACCCTTCTCGTTATCTCGTCCCAGTTCTTCTCCGTTTGGAGGTCTGGACCAAACCAGACCCCGAGCATCTCAACCGGACCGTCAGTCCAACGTCCCACGACGGAGGCGCTACTTGACGGCATGGGGTTGCTTCTCCAGGTGCCGAGCCGCAAGCCCACTGACTTATCCCGGTTGATTTTCGCTCCCGTTACCGCTTCGTATTCTCTCAGTGTCTCGCCGACAAGCTCGATGTGCTTTTGGCTAGACACTATGACGGTAGATAGATAGATAGATAGATAGATAGATAGATAGATAGATAGATAGATAGATAGATAGATAGATAGATAGATACAAACACATATTCACTTACACGATACATATACTGAATATTGAGACGTAAATACATAATGTCTTAACACGACATTACGTAATAAGCATAATGATCGGTACTTCCGGATCCTTAACGTTCGCAAGAAACAAAATATATTTATCTATCTCACCATTAACTTATCCTCCTTCTACCTCCATTCTTTCTCATTCTTTCCCCATTCTCCCTTCAATCATACACTACTGTATGAACTGATTTTTCCAATTTCCTCCTGATGAAGGAAGCCAGTCTTATAGTAATAACGCTTTGTAATTATTTACTGACTACGTAACCAAGACATTTTGTACATTCCATCTGCAAATTACGAGCATTACGATAATTATGTAATTTGTAATTTCCGGAAACAGCTGTCGAGTTAAGAAATTATGTATTCTCTTCTTAGAGATCTATAATTTTTATGCTTTATGTAAATGTATTCCCTTTCACGATGTTGATCAACGACGGGTATCATTTCTAGTATATGTGTGTGTGTATAGATGCATACATATATATATATATACAGGTTGGGCCAAAAGTAGGTAAACACTTTAAAAATTGACTTATTTGTTTTTTACAGGTACCGTGAGTAATGTGCTGTTTGTTACAGTGTTCTGGGACGTTTGATGAATGTTCCCATGTTGAAGGAGGACATTTCGACCATTTACGAGATTAAGCTTTGTTTCATAAATATAATTGTAATAAATGAGTGTAAAAGTAATAAAACGAAAGAATTTCAAAAGTGTATAGTTACTTTTGGCTCACCCTGTATATATATATATATATATATATATATATATATATATATATATATATATATATATATATATATATATATATATATATATATATATATATATATATATATATATATATATATATATATATATATATATATATATATATATATATATATATATATATATATATATATATGTATATACATATATATGCGAATGCGTGGTTGTGAGGTAAGGTTTCCGCTTTCCAGCCGCATAGTTCCAAAACATATTGCTCCGGGTTCGGTACAACTACATGGTACTATACGCATATGTCTTCTACTATAGACTTGGGATAATGAATGGCTTGTAAGTGGATTCGGTAGGCGGAAACTGACGGAAACCTCTCTCTGGTTTGTATGTGTATGTATTTATTTATATATGTATATATATATATATATATATATATATATATGTATATGTATATGTATATATATATATATATATATATATATATATATATATATATATATATATATATATATATATATATATATATATATATATATATATATATATGAATATGTATATATAAATATATATATATATATATATATATATATATATATATATATATGTATGTATGCATGTATGTATGTATGTATATACATGTATGTATGTATATGAATGTATATATATGTGTGTGTTTGTCTAGTTTTGTGGCGGTGTTTACCACCACCGACTTACAACCGGTGTTGGATTCTTTACCTTTCCGTATGATAGAGGTCCACCATAAAATGCCGATAGAATAAGTACCAGGCTTTAAAAAAGAATTACCGTTGTCGTTTCATTCGAATACAATTCGTCAATGCTGTCCCTGCATGGCTGCATTCAAATGACCGGAGGAAGAAAAAGACGAGAGATAGATATATATATACATATGAGTGTTCGTATGTTGTTCATCTGCATAGGTACGTGCGTGTATTTATGGGTTTGTTTCTCTTCGTATGTGTGTTTTTGTGTATGCACAGGAAGTGCATATCATTGAATGACAAACAGCAGAAAGATAATCCCTCTCTACCCAGAACTACTACTAAGACTATAAATTCTTCATGACATCAGTGACATCACCAATGCCATAATTACAACCACCTCATCCACCAACATTAACTACGGGTGCAGCTATGACGCCAATGACAATTCTGTCACCATAGCAATGGTAGTAGACTTGCCCTACAAAAAGATAAAATAGACGTTACGATTTCGAAGTAACTTTTACGGCTACAGTTTAAGTATGACAGCAAATTTGGATGCAAATGGAGATGAATAAAAGATATAGAAGCACATAAGAATATTATAGGTTTTGTATGATGGCTAGCCATGGATCTCATTTCCGTTATTTTATTATACACAAACTTACATTCGTATATTCATACACGGACATATTTATGTATGTATGTATGTTTATGTATGTATGTATATATATATATATATATATATATATATATATATATATGTATATGTGTGTGTGTGTGTGTGTATATGTGTGTATATATATAATGTATACACAGATATAGTTTTGTTTGTACGCGTAACTTAATATACTTATATGTCTGTGAACACATATAAGTATATGTATATATATAATTATGTATGTGCATGTGTGCTTGTGTGCGTAGGTGTGGCTGTACGTAGGAGTGGCTGTGCGTGTGTGTGTGTATAGGTGTATATGAGCGTGCGTGCAAGTTTAGGTGAAGATTAGTAAACATTTTGAGGCATATTGCATTCTACACAACTATAGATCTAAATAGAATGGAAGTATAGACATCATTTCGAATCTATCACAGTTCGCTCGCCCTAAGGAAATATAGCTTATACGAAAGGAAATGAAATAAAATGCATGTTGGTAAGATATTACAATGGAAGAGTAAAAGAGAGGAATAGAGGATGAAGAAGAAACATATATGAATACTTGTATACATACATATACACACACACACATGTATATATACATGCATATATGGGTACAAGACGTGGGGAGAGTGATTAGAATGCTTAGGTAGATATGTATGTATATATATATATGTATGTATATATATATATATATATATATATATATATATATATATATATATATATAGTAATAATAATAATAATAATAATAATAATAATAATAATAATAATAATAATAATTATAATAATAAAATATCGATATTGACGAACACTCTTGGAGAAACACAACCAGTATAACTGTATCGCCGATAGGTATGCAGCTGTGAGGGGAAATCGTCGAATCACCATCCGTAAGTTATCAGAAGATGTGCAGATTAGTTATGGTTCAGTTCAGTCCATTATCACTCAAGATTTAAGTATGAGACGAGTGTCTGCCAAGTTTGTGCCAAAACTGCTTTCAGCTGACCAAAAAGACACTCGGGTGCACAAGTTTTTGATTGTGTTCAGAACGGTAAATCGTTTTTGAGAATTTTGCGTAGGTCTCTGATTAGGTATCGCCAAGGTTTTGGCAAAATTTGACTCAGTTTCTCTGCTCAAGTTTCTCTGTCGCTGGCACTGCGACGATCACATGGTACACGCCTTCATCTCAAGCTCTGCTGTAAATAGCGAAAGTGAGGAAGGAAGTTAAAACTTAGAGCATTTGCACAGCAGTGTTCATGGTCAATCTTTGCCAAGCAGTTTTACGCTGCTTGCTTTAGCTTCGTTACTATGGCAACAACCCGGAAACTTATTGATCAAACCATATATATATATACATATATATATATATATATATATATATATATATATATATATATATATATATATATATATATATATTTATAGGCGAGTTTGACAAATGAGTTAGTGAGAGGAAGCAGCGATGGACAATAAAATTAATAGAAAAAATATTCTTCTTTATGCTTTCACTATGAAAGGCACATAAAATCTAGATTTATGTTATGAACACATGCATGTGAATAGATGCAAATATGGCTGTATATATGAGTATTTGTGTTTCGTTATGTATATTTTTCTATGAGTGTATTTAGGCATGTCTGTTCAAGATACATGCATACATACACACACTCACACTCACGAACACAGATGTATTATATATATATATATATATATATATATATATTATTCATATGTATATATATGTATACATATACATATATATATATATATCATATATATATATGTGTGTGTGTGAGTTTGTATATGTATATATATATATGTGTGTGTTTGTTTGTGTATGTATGTACGTGTGCGTACGTGTGTGCATGTGTGCTTATGGCACACTTTCAACATCATTCGCAATATATATACGTAATATATTTGTGTAAATATTAAACCCACATATTTTAATGTGAAAGAAATATGACCGCTCTAATTGTGACCTGCAATCATACAATCATCTACGAATCGTTTCCCATTAAATAACAGCCTCAATCACTATTCACAAATTTTCAGCTTTCCTAATGCATATATTGTTTTTATTATTATATATTCCATTCCATTATTAGTCTCGTTAAAACGTAACCCTGTCCTTATTACATAGCGTAAGCCTGCCGTGCAGTTATAACGATATCTGGAATGTGAATTGGCGTACTTGTATGAACATACATACACGTATAATAAATATGTGTGGGTTTGTGTTTATGTGTGTGCACGCATGAGTGTGTGTGTGTGTGTGTATACGCGCGCGCGTGTGTGTGTGTACGCGTGTGTGTGTGCGTGTGTATATATTTATTTCTGTAATATGTATGCATTCATTTATATAACTATATATGCGAATATTCGTTGGAGTGTGGTGGTGGGGTCATCTATGCAAGAGTATATATTCTTAATGATTACGTCAGGGGATGGAGATGATATTGCTTCGTACACTTTTCCGGATCTTTAACTTTCACATAATATAATATGTACAAATATATATGCCCATTATCTATTCATTTCTCTATCTATCTATCTATCTATCTGTCTGTCTGTTTGTCTATGTGTCTGTTTATATATCTATCTATTTCCTCATATATATATATATATATATATATATATATATATATATACATACATAACTATATACTATATATGTGTGTGTATATATATATGCTATATGTGTGCGTATATATATATTGATACGAACGCCGAAAAAAAACGAAAAACGTTATGTCCCTTTTCCATGAGCTTGGTTCGAAACGGTGTTCTAGTTGTTCAGGTCAGTGGTATTTCCATTGTCCTGTCAACGGGCACGGTTGTTTATAGCCGTAGGGACTTGATCTCTGGCTCTCTACAGTCACAGAGATTTTAAAGGAGATAAGAACAATGAGAAAGTAACCCAGCTTTGGAAGAAAAACACGCACTGTTACGTACGGTATGCCTCTCTTTCTGGCTGATTGCTTCATATATACGGGTAGCGTAGATTTGTAAGATGCAGTCAGTGAGAGAGGCCGACAGGGACAGAGGGCAGTTAGTGAGAAAGCAGACAGGGACACAGACACGGTGTGACAAATGGGGGAAACTGTAGCGACTAGCAAGTTATGTAGTGGGAGACTGCGCTTGGCCAGCTTTCGACGAAGTAGCAGACTTGAAGGAAAGGAAATTTGTTGCGATAAATGTGCTTATATTTTTAAAGAAAGTGTACTTGCGTTGTCAAAGGTTTTTAAAAGAAAAGAAAGAGAAAAAAAAGAACTCTGTGCTGTTAAATGTTTCCAAAAGAAAAAGAAGAGAAAAAAAAGAACTCTGTGTTGTTAAATGTTTCTAAAAGAAAAGGAAGAGAGAAAAAAAGAACTCTGTGTTGTTAAATGTTTCTAAAAGAAAAGGAAGAAGAAAAAAAGAACTGAGTTGTTAACTGTGTTTTTAAAAGAAAGGAAAACAAAAGAAAAACAAAAGAAGGAAGCAAAAGAGCTGTGTTGTTAAATGATTCTTGAGAAATGAACTTTGTGATGTTAAATGATTGAAAAAAAAAGAAAACTTTGTAATGTTAAATGTTTGAAAACAACTTTGTTGTTTAATGTTAAATGTGTTTTTTTTAAGGAACAAAGGAAAGAAAAAAAGAGAACTTTCCAAAGTACTATTATTATTGAATGTTGTTTTTGAAAAAAAAAATTACTTTGACTTACGCAACGTTTTGTGTGTGTTATTTCTTTTGTTTTTATTGTTGCTGACTCTACAGGCTTCGTTTCGCTGCTTCGCCGTCCGGAGTGGATTCCTGATTCGCTGAACGTTGCCGCACGCGAGCTTCTCTGGGCCAGCTATTTGCGTGCTGTTTGTGTGGAGATCCGCGTGCGGCGTAACAACTGGTGTCAGAAGTGGGATCTTCATTGCTGCAGTGAGTCAGTTATCCGCTATTTCCTCAGCCAATTTCAATACCAAACCTTATTTCCCCTATCCACTTTACTCGTATTCTTGTTCTCCATAACAAACTTATCGACTCCTATATATACATTTCTTTTATCCTTATTTCTTCTCCATAAACATGTTTTTCTCTCGAACTGTGCTTCCTACGTGCTTTGGTAAAAAACCCAGCGAGTTAGCACGACAATGTAAACTTCATATAATCAATGTATCCTTGGCCTGAAGAGTAGCTGGCATTCTACTCCTTGTTCGATAATTACTACCTCCGAGGTTCCGCTATCTATGAAACATATTTAACTCGGATTTTGTCTACTCCATTCCCTAATTTTTTTTTGTGTACATATATATATATATATATATATATATATATATATATATACATACACACACACACACACACACACACACACACACACACACACACACACACACATATATATATATATATATATATATATATATAAATTCGTACATTCAGTTATTCAATTTACGTGTAAACACACACCTATACATTCAAGTAAATATGGGAGTATGTATGCACCTATGTATATGTTGCATACGTTCTGTGTCAAACGCCTCATAGAATCTCGTATCTGCTGCTCTTTGCACCGCATTTAACATACATTACTTACATAGGCGAGCAATAATTAACGTTGATTAAGGAGGAAATAAATGTAATTATGTAGTTTGTATGAGACAGCTAGATACTTAACAAGTAATATTTTCTAAATGCTCAAGGCAATGAATCCGATGAATAATATTCATTTAACTGTTTCTAATATCCCATCGTCCATTTTCGTATTTTTGGCAACCGTTGGAGCATCGAATAGAATACCTGTATATTATTTGTTCTACCTTTCGGCTCTCTTACTTCAAATACCTACTTAATCGACGTTACACTTAATCCCATGAGAGTCTATAAACTAAATGAAGGGTCAATGAAGAGTCAAACTAAATGAAGAGTCGATGGTAAGGATTAACTAACTTCCTGGAATTTTGAAACCAGTAGTAATAATACAAAGGCTGTCATTTTAAACAGAGTATATTTCTAGATTTTCAAAATCTTTCCCTTGGTTTTAGACCGTAATGTATTTGTAATAACACCATTAAAATGCGTAAAGGTATTAAATTAATGTGGACAGCGATATAGAGAATATTCCATGTGTGAATAAATCGGCATATTATATATTTAAAACTGTAGGCGTATATAATTTATCGTGTACAGCATTTATCTTGTGCTAGCATTTACAGCTATAAATCTTCTGCTAAAATCCTTTTGTGCATTTTGTTTTATTCCTGAAGAGAGCACTTTATATTGTATTCATTGACTTCAGCAATCTATTGGGAATAACGACTATATCAACAATGAACGTTAACTATAATACGTTGTATGCATGAGAAGCAGGTGTTTTCAACATATTACCCTGTGAAACCGGAGCGAAAACTCTGTTTAACAAGGCTTGCTTGAGATAATATCATATTCATACATCTTTTTAAAAAATCATCATCATCACCATCATCTTAATTATCATCATCATCATTGTTTTTGTTGTTGATGATGATGTTTTAATTCTCAGAGCGTTCGACCTTGTATGCTCAGATAGATTCTGTGAGAGTGTACAGAACCTGCTGTCAGGTGTCTCACAGGGTCCCTTTCAGCACATTATAAGTTTTGCCACTTGGTAGTTAACTATCGTGGGAGAGACATTTAACGTATATACGAAGCCCAGTATACCCATCGTGAATACCTGTCTGATAAAGGTACACCGATACAGGTATCACAACCATATATGCGCGACATGGTGATCACATATCAAGATAAACAACGAATGACATTGCACGTGCGGCCCAGACAAGATTATTTCAGATTGAGTAGCCCATCATGTTCATAAGATCCCTGAATAAGAGTTTTTTAAAGATGTTGGATGAAACACCGATATTTCCAGAGGTGACATATCCAAACACCAAAGAATTCCTTTCAACACATGGCTATGATGCTCCCCTACTACTTCAGCTCGTATTCAGAGATGTGCCTATCGTCAGCTACTAAGGGACATGCTCAATTAGTTACGGTCAAACAGCTGACAGGCAAATCTGTGGTACTGAGCAGAACAATTGCTGAAGCCCATCTTTTATACCAAAACAAAACAATGTATATGATAACACTTCCAGTCATTTAAAATCAGGAGCCATGAGAACCACTGATGCAGGATATGTTAATGAAAGATCTGAGGAAGGGAATTTGGTCCTTGACGACCAAGACTAGTGTTGGAGTCCCCACCATGAAACTGGCATTGCATGAGGTCCTTCGTTATAGCATCTACAAGAGGCTCAAGCGCAAAATTCTGACATCTAAGTCCAAAGGGATCCGCTCAACGAAGAGAAAATAAATTCTGAACAGCTTAAAGCATGCTATTGTGCCCGGAATGATCTGGTTCTTCTCAGATGAAAAGAAAAGATTGCCAAGACCATTTGTACAACACCCAGAAGGACAGGTGGCTTGCCTACAATCCTTGTGAGGCCCCATGTATCATGAAAACTAAGTTCACCCAGAACTGTAATGGTCTATTTGTGTGTCTCCACTGAGGGTGACGTCATGCCGCCTCACTTATTTGAAGAGGGTCTTAGGCTCAATTCAGTCTGTTATGTGAATCTGCTGTAGAATGGGGTAAAAACCTGGTTGGAGAGGGAGGGTTGCATCTTGAGAGTATTATGTGTGGCAGTAGGATTCGTCAATTTGCCATATCTCCGAAAAGAGTGAGAAGTGGTTGCTGGATAATTTCTACACCTTCCGTAGCTCTAAATTATGGCTTCCTAATTACCCTACTTTATAATCATGGATTACTCTGAGTGGGGCGTAGTTGAGGAGTTACAAGCCCCCTCTGACTGCAACACTAAGGCCGAGCTGGTGGCTAAGATCAAGGAGGTTTTCGAATACCTTCCCAGGGATGCAGTGAGGAACACCTGTGCTAGGATCAGGAGCCACTTTCAGGAAGTAGCGGAAACTGACGGCAGCTACTCTGAGTAAACTATTATCTCTTAGTCATAATCTAGTTGATATTTTTCCTTATTTTAAAAATTATTTTGTTTTTCGATGAGATATTGTTTTCTTTTCTTCTTATGCCAACTGTCAAATTTATACCAAACACACTTTACATACAATTAAACCTTGGGAGAGGCATTATGCCGGTAATGAACACACGCACTGGTTCAGTCCTTTATTATTTTATATAGTTTTTTGTTAAATTATTTCATTGCATTCTTGCAATCTCTTCAGTAACTTGTCTCTCCACTTCTATTACTGGCATAATGCCTCTCCCAAGGTTTAATTGTATTTCTTTCAACACACGTATTCACACCAAGAATCTTGCACACGAAATACACATACGAAACACTTTACATATTCGACAACTTAATTTTCCAAACAGTCGTTGTTGATATTAAGACAGATAAAGTATTCCGTCTACGATTCAAACGAAAAACAATCTTTCCAACAGGCTTCCACATTGCATTTGTGTAATAAATTTCTTTGCCATGACCTAGATATACTTATGATGAAAGTAGAAGACGACTCGAAAATGAAACTAAATACACAAGCCATCATCATTGGTTATGAACCCATCACGAGTTACACCAGTATGTTATATACTGTCTGCATCCCTACCGTTAGTATCATAAAAAGAATTGATTGATTTTTTGGCGATTAAGAAATGTCTAGTAAACATGACCAGTTCATAATTTCATTTCACAGAAAATATAATATGAAAGTGTAATTTTCACTTCTTTCTGAAACAGCAGCAACGGAGATTTGAAACAGAATCCATGACTAGACTGTTGAGTTGGTTATCTTTTGCTTGAAAATATGCATCATACTGCTAAGAGAAATCGAAACGAAATATCTCTGTCTTGGAGTTATATCTAACGCATCAAAGTTTGTGAATTCGTCCACGATTTTACATTACGCTAAAGGCAGCCATAGATCATCTATTGTTTACGGACTACATTCTAAATAAATCTTGCTACATTTGCAGCTGCTGCCTCTGCACATTCATTGCTACAGAAAACTTAAAATCAAATGATGCAGAATAAATTTGACAGCCGAATAGTGATACAAACTATGGAACAACAATCAATTAAGGAAAGCAATGATGAAACATGATGAAATAATCCACATAAAGCAATAAAGAAAAAACAGAACACAAGCAGTTAAATGGGTTTTCACGCGCATCCATAACTATTCTGGAACGACGTTCAACAGCTGCGCAGAAATACACAAATATAAGCATACATACACACATAGATCATTTTTCTCTCTCTTTCTCTCTCTCTCTCTCTCTCTCTCACTCTCTCTCTCTCTCTCTCTCTCTCTCTCTCTCTCTCCCTCTCTCACTCTTTCTCTCTCCCTTTCTCTCTCTCTTTGTCTATTCCTCCTTCTCATTTTCCCCGCTCTCTCTTTCTCTCTCGCTCCTCTCTCGTATATATATATTTTTTTTTTTTTTTTTTCGCATTTTATTATTTTCCGGGTTCGATTTATTAGACTGTTGCCATGCTAAGTCAAATTCTTGAAAGGCTGAATTCAACAAAACAAGTCCAGTTATTTTTTTAAAAAACTGATATCTATTCTATCAATCAGTCATTGCCGGACTACAAACTTTCAAGGACGCAATCAAACTAATACCGGTTGAGATATCAATCAGTTAGAGAATAATACAAGTACATACACATATGCATGTTTATATACATAACATAATAGCTACATATACAAATACTCACTTGCGTAAGGTGCTGCAAACTCCATCGTACAAGTCGCAAATAAATTTTGCATTATTTTATCTTAGATTATATTCGCTGCTGCAAACTTTGTGTTTAAAATGTATCATTTACTTATATAACAGTATCATTCCGTCGCATCTTCCAGTACCTTACCTTGACTGCATTTACATGTCAGAACTTAAATTCGTTTGTCTTAATTTGCTGTTTTACTTGGTTTATTTTTTACATATTACATTGCATTTTCCACCTAATAAAATCTGAGTTTCTATTAATTTCTCTTCATTTTTTCTGTTGTGTGTTGTTTTATCCTAAATGTATTTGTCTACACTTGGCTAAGATTACTCAAGAATACAGCATATTGTTCTGATAAAAAGAAATACCGTTTGTCTTTGTATATTATAATTTGTCCCGTATGAAGACAAAGAATAATACTCGTGATGGCTGTCCCTTTGCGCAGGCTCCGTAACCTAGTAGGTACAAATAATACTGAGACTGAAGACTTTGTCCAAAACCCTTGTAACATACTCAACTCTTGCAGAGTCACCTTGGAGTGAAGTTGTAGGTGGGAAATGTTCTGTTTTAGTCTTAACTAAAAAGAAAAAATATTTAACCTGAGACACGGAAACATGAAAGTGTTCTCGCGTGTTTCGGATTTACACTTTATAGATATATTATCCATTTCTGCAAAATAAATACATTATATTATCAAGAAATCGTTGTCGATCCTGCGGGTTGAACAGTTTTGATTTTACTTTGTTTTCGCTTAACTTCATCCTCAGTTCGAGCTAAATTTTAGGGGTTAAAATCGTATGCAAGGCCATCACATGGACCATCACTGTGATTCAAAGATCCAATCCAACCTTGCTACATACTCACCGATAACTTCGTTAAAATTAAATACCTTTATTTCATGCTAGCTACTTACGCGCTTATATGATAATTTTATTGAACATCTGAAATGTTATCGTCGAAACAGAACGAGATCCATTTTAATTTCATATTGGAAAACGTTCGTTACGTTCATTAACAATATCCCTAAAGTATGAAAATCGAAGATATCAGTTATCTGAATATCACAATTTTTTCCGACTATTCGATATAAAACTGTTTTATACCACAACTAATATCTCGTCACGCCAAATTATCTGACTATTACAAATAACCGATACGTCTGGGTTGCTACAAACATTGCGATATTGGTGGTCCAAACAAAAGAATATCGCCAACAACAATCAGATTATCTATAATGAAACTATTTCCCTATCTGATATTTAAAACCATATAACCACAGAACGCGCATGTACATACATCTATAGACTTACGCAGACACATACACATACATATGCGCATACAGGAATACGCGTACACTGGCACGTTCACAGGGGTTGAGAATACGAAACTCAAACACTCAAGGAGATGCAAAACGTCACAATATATGTATGTATATATATGTGTGTGTGTGTGTGTGTGTGTGTGTATGAATGTATGTATGTTCGTATGTATGTATGCATGCATGTATACATATATATATGTATATGTACATGTATATATACATACATGCGTACATATATATATATATATATATATATATATATATATATATATATATATATATATATATATATATATATATATATATATATATATATACATACATACATATGTACAAATATATATATATATATGCACGTATATAATTGTGTTTGTATGTCAAGTGGTGTGCATATATATTTATATATATATTGTTTATGCATGCATACGTAGATATTTATATTTGAGTCTGCGTGTGTGTGTATATATATATGCGTGTATCTGTGTGTGTGCGTGTTTGTATATTTGTGTATGTGTATGTGTGTGCATGTGTGTGTGTGTGTTTGTGTGTGCGTGATAGTGAGTGTGTTTGAGTATAGCTATTCAATATTATCTCGGTATCTAATAAGAAAAATATCAGAAAAATTCATAAAACTCTATTAATATTTTATCAGAATAATTACTCAGGTCTATAATAATTGTATTAAATAAATATAAATATATATTTACATTTCTTGATATTTATTTTAGTCTTCTATTTACATCAACATTTTAAATTCATCGAAATTAAAAATTAAATGTACATTTTCCATATGTATTTCTTGGTTGTCGTCTAGCACCTTTTGGTGAAAGAAAACCGGCTGGCTTTCATTTCTCTCCTGAAGACTATTTATTCACCTATACTGCTCACTATTTGTAATATTGTCGAACTTCAGTTTGCTGTATGTATCAAGATAAGACGAGAAACTGAATAGTTATTCCTGTTCTGTAGTAGACGCGTAGAATTTGTAACATGGTTTCTGTTACATTTGAATCCATATTACTTTGCTAATGCCAGCAGTGCTTTTGGTGAAAGTCTGTCAGGTATATAGTGTTTGTACTTCTAAAACAACATTATAAAACGATGAAATTGAGTTTGCTTTCGCTGGTACAGTGGAATTTTGATTTCTAGTTAAAACTACTACTTTTATTTTCTCTTAGATCTATTGTTTTCTAGAATATTTGGAACCAACGGAGAATCTCCTCTATCGAACTGTTTGAAGTATTAAGCACATTTTTTTTCCGAATTATATCCCCGTACTTAGGAAACGTTGGATGTTGTGCTTCTGCGATTAATGGAGAGTAAAAATATAGAATGGTCCATTTCGAATGTTTGACGTAGAGTCAAATAATTATAATTAACTGATATCATCCCTTTCATTGCTAGCAAGAATTCACTCTGGTATTTATATATATATATATATGTATGTATGTATGTATGTATGTATGTATGTATGTATGTATGTATGTATGTACGTATGCATGTATATATATATACATATACTTATATATACATATATGCATATGCACATACACATATACTCCTACACACACACACACACGCGCGCGCATATATATATATATATATATATATATATATATATATATATATATATATATATATATATATATATATATATATATATATACAGCCTTGACCAAAATTATTAGGCCACTCCAATGTTTTGGAGTTCTGCTATCTCAATGTTACTGAAACTCGTGCACATGGTAGATTATGGTATAGTTCACAATAGACATTAATTTTAATATCTGGGTGACCCTCTTTTAACGTCAATTACCGCTTTTATACTGTATTGTACATATGCGACCAATTATGAGTAAGACAAACGTCTAAAATGAACTTATGTTTCCTTGATTATTTCAGAGTTTTATGCTAAAATACGTTGTAGATACAGTTAATAAATGATAAAATGCCTACAAGGGAGTTGCGTGAGTGTGAGCGAGGTCAACTCGTAGCTCACCATGAAGATGGAACGTCTCAAATGCAAATTGTTCAGAAGATGAAATGTTCTCGATGTGCGGTGCAAATGACTCTCAAGCGCTTCAGAGAGACAAAAGATGTGAAGACAATACATAGAACAGGTAGAAAGCAGGTTACATCACCTCCTGATGACAGATCCATCATCTATCAGTTTCTCAGAAACAGGAGAAAAACATCGTCGGAGCTCTGTGTAGACTTCAACGAGGCAAATACTTCACAAATATCAGCTAGAACTGTTAGAAAAAGGCTTGTAGAACACGGTCTGAAAGGCTGTAAAGCTAGGAAGAAGCCATGGGTTTCTGAAGCGAATATGTAAAAAACCTCTTCACTAGGCCAAAAACCACTCAAATTGAACTAGTGAGCAATGATCGAAAGTCATATGGTCTGATGAAAGTAAACATGTGTTAAGATAGTACATGTATTCAGTCAACATATAAACTTGATATAACTGGTTTGTTGTCAAAAATATATTTTTAAAAAAAGTACCCAGCATGAAGCTAATATTAGTTTTCGTGCTTTTACTCAGGATTTCGGTACATCTGGTGCAACTTTCGTGCGTCGCAAAGTTGGGAAAGCATTTAAGGCTGAATGTCTGGTACCAACCGTAAAATATGGGGGTGGTTCTAGCATGGTGTGGGTCTGCATGTGTACCACAGGACACAGAGAAGTGTTTTTATGTCAGGGAAGGATGACTTCTGCTACCTGTTTCTATGTTATCGGATGATTTAGAGCCATCAATTGTTAAATTGTATCCAGGAGTGACGAAAAAAAGTGTTATTTTTCAACAGGACGTCATACAGCAAAGAATGCT
>NC_142935.1:21657977-21682977 GCF_046866305.1 Octopus bimaculoides
TTCAAAGAACAATTCCAGAGTGGAATGGGTGGCCTCCGAGCGCTAAGAATGACTGCTGCTTCAGTTCTAAGAGACTGTAGTTTTGTAGTATTCCCTGTGGTTATCCTCTTCGAAGCTACAGACGCATCCTCAATACAAGCCAATTCTTTTCCAAATACATTTTTCAGCTGCCCTCCTCGAACCTACACACGCTTACTGCGTGTAGGTCCATTCTCTCTGACCGTGCTCACTATTCGCAACCCCTGTCAACAAATTGCTGGAAGCAGCATTTCTCACACTTCTGCCATTCTATTTTTCAAGTGCAGCCCCTAATGTAACCCCACGGAAATTCAGATGTTTGACTGGTTTATTTATTTTAGGAGTTTGTATATTTTTTTATTATTGCTAAAGAATTAAGTAATGAGATAACCATATACTGGTTTGACACATTTTTCTTCTGTGACTTTCGTTAGTTTTTCTTTTCTCATCTTATGCCTTCTATAAGTTTTCTTCTTAAAACCCAGCTTTCAAGACTTATATTAAGTGCTTGTGCTAATACACATGTACGTATTTATTTAAATGGTACAGTTATATATATCAATGAAGAAAGGTATGGCTCTGCGTGATTAAGAATCCCTAATATTCCTCGTTCGATCCCACTGTTACACAACACTGGCAAATGTATTTAACATAACCTGGTGCCGACCCAATCCTCGTGACTATATTTCGGTGGAAGCAAAATGTAATTAAACGAGTCAGTCTTGTCACATTGCATCAAAATGTTTCTATTCACAAATTACATTATGGTTGAACATGTCTGAGGAATACTCCACTCATTCGTACACTAATTCAACGAATGGCTGTCGAGTTGATTAAACAATTGGAGGCTCATACACCGAAATCGATGTGATAATCCATCATATATCTGTAGTTTAAAATGGCTATCACATTTTCGTGAAGTATTTTCGAACTATTACATTGATCATCACTGCAAATTTTCTTTCCCGTCGTCTTTCGATATAAAGTTTGTGCCTCGCGGGCAAATGAATTCAACATACAAGCAGTTTGTCTTGGTTCTAAGGTTTATGTGAAAGAATCATTCTTCTTTTATTTGAGATTGCTTTATGTTTTTTGCAGAGCTTTCATCACTATATGCGTTTCAAGAACACGCACACACATGTACATGCGCATCTATCTTCAAATAGCATTTAAATTTCTTAGATTAAAGTTCGCTTGAAGTAAATACAAAAAACGTATGAGACAAACCATTCCTATTGTATCTCTGTATTGTGTCTTATGTATTTCTTGACGTATGTTCCTGTTTCTGCATAAAGTCACACGAACAACTAAGGAATGTAAGTGCATTGACATGTACTGAGGCATACTGTGATGTTGTTGACTGCATTGTGCCATTTCTTTATTTGCTGATATAAGGGGAACAGGGAGAAAGATTACACGATTACAGGAGAGAGAGAGACAGACAGAGACAGACAGACAGACAGACAGAGTAGGGGAGTGAGTGAGAGTTAAAGTAATAGAGTAAAAGACGAATACTTATAAGAAGGAGTGGTTCATCAACAGATGATTAAAAGAAACTTAGAGAGGAAGGCAAGAATGAAGAGGAAAAAATGTGATTAAGCGAAGAAGCAAGATGTTTGATGAAACAAAAAATATGGAGTGGGAGAGAATTATAGGAGAAAAAATTTATAAGATTTTGTAACAGAGGTGTGATGGGGAATTTTAAAGAAGTATATTTGAAAATGGAGAGATAGATATATGCGAGTGTAAAATATATGTGTATATACGTGTAAAGCGACTATAAGAGAACTAGATAAAGAAAGAGAATATAATACGGTTAGATGAATGCGATGCAAAAGCAGAGATAGATGGAAAAAATATAGTAAGAAATAGATAGAAATAGATAGAAAGCGATAGAAAGTGATAGATAGATAGATAGATAGATAGATAGATAGATAGATAGATAGATAGATAGATAGGTAGATAGGTAGATAGGAAGATAGATAGATAGATAGATAGATAGATAGATAGATAGATAGATAGATAGATAGTGCTAGTAAGAAGATGAAATAACAGAAAGAGATAGTGGGAGAAAAAGATAAGAAAAAATGACAGTGATGGAAAGAGATAAGAAAAACATACATAGAGACAATAACAATTGGACGGGTAGACATAGTCAAAGAGACAAATAGAGAAAGGTACAGGAAATGTAGAAAGAAAAAGATGGTATAAAGATAGTAAGAAAAAGCGAGAGATTGAAGGAGCTTCCGAAGAGGAAAAAGCCGTAAAGGAATAAGAAGCATGCAAGGAAGTTGGGGAAATGGTGGATTGGAAAGGTGAGAGAGATATTTTCGATTAAAAGAATATCAGAGAATACAAAAACGGGAGCGAAGTTACAAAAAGAGAAGAGGAAAAGAACGGAAGAATATGAAAAGAGAGGGGTATGAATAAAAGAGAAAAACAACTGATAGAGAGAAAAAATTTAAGCATGGGAGGTCGTTAAAAGAAGGAAGGTTCGAATTGTAGAGAGGAAATGAGTGAAAGGGAGATAATTTAGCGAAGGATACGCGATGTGAATAACTGTAAGAGAAAAAAATTGGGCAACAAATGAAGAAATACAAAGATGTTTAATATTTTAATATAGTCGGAAAACGAGGCAGAAGGAAAGTACAATAGGAGAAAGAGCAAGTAGGAAAAATGATATAGGCGTAGAGATGAGGAGAAATATCAATAGGTGCAAGGATGATGCTTTGTTCATCATGTTTAGTTGTTGATGTATCTTTTATTTTTTTAAATAACTTTTTATAAGCAGCTGAAAGTAACGTCTTAAAGAGAAATAAGGTTGGGCGGTAGGAGAAAAGGAAGAGAAGACTCATGACAACATAAGTGTGTGTGAGAATGTGTATGTGTGTGTGTGGGTGGGTGTGGGTGAGAGAGAGAGAGAGAGAGAGAGAGAGAGAGAGAGAAGGTGGAAGGCGGGAGAGAGACCGAAAGAAAGAATATCGAAGCCAGAACAATGCTTATTCACCACTGCAGGCGTCTTACGTCTTCTTTCGCTTCAGTTGGGAACTTGTTGACAGAATGACAAAGGAATAAAGTAAAATAAGAAAATGAAAAAGAAAAAGTGAAAAACGCGGCGATATTCAACTTATAATAAGACCAGAAGCAGCAAAAGCAACACCAACAGCAGTAGCAACAACATTAGTTGTATGTGGTGATGGAATGTTTAGCTGTGTAGTTTTCGATGGCGTTGGCGGTGATTTTTAAGAAAAGAATTGATAGTATTCAATAAGTTGTGCGAATGTCAGAGCGGTGAAGGTGGGCCATTGACGCAGCAATGCGGCGGATTTTAATGATTCGAAATGAATTGCAATTTTTTTTTTGTTTTTGGTTTGTTTGTTTTTTTTCGTCTATGTTCTGCGTTCAAATCCCATATAGAATAAATCATGCCGTTCGTTTTAAAATATTGAAGCTTGCAAGACAATATGAAATCTCTCCTCGTATCTCAAATTCTAACTTGATTGGAAACGTATTTTATTCACCTCTTCAGATCACCATATTATTTACGCACATTCACAAATGCCAATATATATATGTATATGATGCATCACCGTTTGTGTGATGTGTTTGCGCGAGTGTGAGTGTGTGCGTGTGTATGAGTGTATGTGTGAGTATGTGGAGAGGGAGAGAGAGGCACACAGACAGACAGACAAAGAGAGAGAGACAGAGAGAGAGATATAGACAGTGAGAGACAGAGAGACAGAGACACAGAGAGAGGCCGAGAGAGACAGACAGAGATGGAATGAGAGAGTACAAAATCCAGAATATAAAATCCGATAATTTAACGAGATGGCATAAGTCCAAAATAATTATTAACTTTTAACGCTCAGGGAAATGGAAAGAGTTCATGCTATAACGTTTCGGACCGTTGTGCATCTTGAGATTTAGCGATAAAATTAGGGAAGAAATGGATGAGATGCTGGAGTAAGGAAAAGAAAGGCAAAAATATGAAATCCTGGTATAGAAGCCATATGGTGGTCCACATGCTGACCGTTGATTGACATAATGTTAGAAGGTGAGCTAAAAAGGTTGGTTTCAAATAGAATTTCAATGAGAGGTTTGTGCCTGTGCAAATGATACTTTGGTCTTGTGTTTGCATGTACGTGTATGTGCGTAAGAGAGAGAAGAGAGAGACAAAGATAGAATCAGAAACTGAGAGAGAGATAAAGGGAGTGAGTGGCAAGAATTGCGAGAAGTAAATTTATGTCTGTACTCGATTCTTTGTGTATGAGTATAAAACATGAATACTTCTTTGTTCTGTTTAGTCAATAGGTGATTTTAAGTGTATGTGCGCACTGTGTGTCTGTGCCCGAGTGACAAAGTGTAACGCTTGCGTATGTGCAGGTAGTGTGTATGCGTGAGAGCTGTTGTTGTACACGCTAATAACTCCTTCATTATAAATCACCAGCATAGACACTGTGTCTACACATAACTATCCTGCACTTTCTTACGCAAACACACACACACATACATACACACATACGCACGCGCACGCACGCGCACGCACGCGCACGCACGCGCACGCACACACACACACACACACACACACACACACACATGAGCACATGGTATAGAGATGATGACGAACACACGAATTGCCATTCTCACACATGCCTTGACCAATGCAGCCCAGTTTCTGTTCGTAAATGAAAAGTTAGGTTCCCGTAAGAATCCTACGAAAGTTAAATTTGCATGAGGCCGATTCAAACTATTTTAAATAATATCAATAATAAGTTTATACAAATTGAAACACTTAAGGAAAGGATTAATTTGACGTGATCTCGGAGACGTACGTTTCAAATGCAAGGACATTGAGGATACTTGACTGTAACATTTTCTCCTGGCTGATTGGAAAGTAGTGGTCAAAGTGAATGCAACTTAAAATGCATACAATACGTTTGAGGAACAAAATATTTATTAGAACACTAGAAAAAATATTTGTAATTGAATAACAAACAGTTTAGATTATCAGAAATGAAATCAAAGTATTGAAAAGCTTAAATTAAAACAACGCAAATCACATTATTTGTTGTGCATGATTATGCTAATGTGAAAGTAAAGCTTCTTAAATCTACAGAAAATAGTGTGTGAAGGTTTATACAGAAACAACCAGTAATCTGACCATTACACACACCATCGCGCGCCCGCTCACACAATCTCAGATGCAGCACAGAATTTTGTCAGTGAACAGGTCACCGTCTCAAAACAACGAAAATATTTTGACACAAATTAAATTTAAATGTTGAAGTGAATCTAACGGTTTTTGTGTGTTTCTTGAATGGCTTATAAACACCTTCCACGCTGCAATTGTTTTCGTTCCAGGACACGATCTCAGATCAGGTCACTTGCTATGCAAGTATATCTCCGTAATAAATAAATATAAATAAATGTGTGTGTGTGTGTGTGTGTGTGTGTGTGTGTGTGTGTGTGTACACACACACAGGTGGTATAACGGTCTTATCAAAGTATTAGTTTATTTAAATCTATTTTGGCAAAATAATACAGAACTAAAGCAAAGCACATCTAAATACCTAAGAGATTAAGAGAGATATTCAAATTTATGTCAGAAACGCTAGGGTATAAGCCACGTATGTTCCTGACGTGAATGTACAAATATAATTGTTGAAGGCATATGTGGATTCGAGATTGTGCAAACCGCCATTTTGATCATTTTTGAACCATAACTTCGCAAGCGGATAATAAACTTCAGCCATCTTGCTTCTCTTTCTCCCTGTCTCCCTCGCTCCGTCTCTCCCTCACTCCCTCTTTCTCTCTTTTGGTTTGTTTCTACTTTTTCGATTCTCTGCCTCTACTTCCCTTGACAAATTCTCCGTTCCAGTCTCACTTTCTTTTCGTTCTCTGACAATCCGTGTTTCGCTCTATCTATATATCTACGTATCTATCTATCTATCCATCTATTTATCTATCTATTTATCTGTCTATCTATCTATCTATCTATCTATCTATCTATCTTTCTATCTATCTATCTATCTATCCGTCTGTCTGTCTGTCTGTCTGTCTGTCCGTCTGTCTGTCTGTCCGTCTGTCTGTCTGTCTGTCTGTCTGTCTGTTTTTTCTGTGTATCAATCTATCTATTTATCTATCCATCTGGTGATCTTTCTTTCTCTGTATATATCTCTCTCTCTTTCTCTCTCTCTCTCTACCTCTCTCTCTCTCTCTCTCTCTCTCTCTCTCTCTCTCTCTCTCTCTCTCTCTCTCTCTCTCTCTCTCTCTCAATCTACCTATCTATCTAATTAGAAAGCTAGCTCCAAATGTTTTCAGTCAGTACGTTCCCTCTTCTTCCTTCCCTCCTTCCCACGCTCTCTGTCTGTTCCTATCTCTCTCTCTCTCTCTCTCTCTCTCTCTCTCGCTTTCTCGGTTTCTCTTTTGTTTTTTACAAAGTTTTTCTCCTCGTTTCTTTTCCGTTTTCTTTGTCTCCTCTCATATTTCTATCCCCACTTCTGCTTTTTCTTCTCAGTCTCCTCCCATCGAGAATATTTTCTTTTTCACACTTTCACCTTTTTTTCTTTGTACTAATATATATCTCTCTCTCTCTACCTCTCTCTCTCTCTCTCTCTCTCTCTCTCTCTCTCTCTCTCTCTCTCTCTTCCCTGAGGATACAACTCAAAATTAAAGCAACCTATAAATGAAGATGGCATTTCGATACAACTGAATTTCCAATTGTCTATTGAACATCGAATGTTTGCAACCAACCATGATTAAGTAAAAGTACATGAGAAAAAAACTTGCAAGCAGCAGCAGCGACAACGGCACCAATTGCAGTAGCATCAGTAGCAGTAGCAATACCACTAGTAGTAGTAGTAGTAGCAGCAGTAGTAGTAGTAGTAGTAGTAGTAGTAGTAGTAGTAGTAGTAGTAGTAGTAGTAGTAGTAGTAGTAGTAAGTAGTGGAGGAGCGGGAGTAGGAGTGATGGTGTTGCTGGGTGTGGTAGTGATGGGAGTAGTAATGGTAGTAATAGTAATAGTGGTAGTGGCTGTGGTAGTAGAAGTGGTGGTGGTGGTGGTAGTTGCAGCAGCAGCAGTAACAGTAGCAGTAGTAGTAGTAGTAGTAGTAGTAGTAGTAGTAGTAGTAGTAGTAGTAGTAGTAGTAGCTATTGTTGCTGTAGCAGCAGCAGCAAGAGCAGTAGCAGTAGTAGTAGTAATAAAAATAGTAGTAATGGTAGTAATAGTAGTAGTAGCAGCTGCAACAGCAACAGTAGTAGCAGCAGCAGTAGCTGTAGCAGAAGCAGCAGCAGCAGCAGAAGTAGTAGTAGTAGTAGTAGTAGTAGTAGTAGTAGTAGTAGCAGCAGCAGCAGTAGCAGTAGCAGCAGTAGCAGCAGTAGTAGTAGTAGTAGTAGTAGTAGTAGTAGTAGTAGTAGTAGTAGTAGTAGTAGTAGTTGTTGTTGTTGCTGTTGTTGTTGTTGTTGTTGTTGTTGCTGTTGTTGTTGTTGCTGTTGTTGTTGTTGTTTTAAATGTAGCAGTAATAGCGGTAGTAGTAGTAGTAGTATTAGCCTGCTGAGCGTATTGTAACAGAAACGGAACATATCAAAGAAATGTCGCTTAAAGGAGGTGAAAACGGTGAAATGAACGATGGGTCGTTTAAGGCAATCGACGTTCTGACTTTTTACGTAGAATTCTTTTTTTTGTTATTCTGTCGCCATTAACTCCGGTCATTATCCTTCTCTTTCCTGTTCTTCCTTATTTTCTCTCATTCATCCTATGTTTCTATCTACGTCTTTTTCTCACACTCCCCCTTTCTTTCTCCCTCTCCCTCTCTCTCTCTCTCTCTCTCTCTCTCTCTCAGTCTCACCTTCCCCTTCCCTATTCCTCCTACTCTCTCCTTCACTATATATCGAACTCTACAAACTAACTCGTTCCTATAATGTGTTCTCCGCACTAATACTATAAAATTCGTATTTGTTTTTAAATTAATTTTTCTCCTGCTTTTCTTTTACTCACAAATTTATTTTTATACTTCGTTTAAACCTCCAATTGTTTCTTTAAGACTTTTCTCCTTTTATTTTTATTTTTATTTTTTCGTCATTCGAATCAAAAATATATCCTGTCCTTCAGACATTACACGAACGGAAACAAGAAATAATACAGAACTACAGAGAAAAGCGAAAATAATAATAATAATAATAATAATAATAATAATAATAATAATAATAATAATAATAATAATAATAATAATAATAATAATAATAATAAAACTTCAGTTTATTCTAACTGTTAGTGCATTACTTCAGCAAAGTACTTTTAAAGTATTCAATCAATGTTAATTATAAAAACATCCTAGTTTTTACTCTCCGGTAGTCATGAGCTACAGTATGACAAGAATCACAGAACAATAACCGCTGCTGCTGCTGCTGCTGCTGCTAAAACAATTCTTTCTAATTTAGTCACAAGAGCAGGAAATTTTGAGAAAAGGCAAGTCAATGACGCCGACTCCATTACTAGACTGACACATAAATGAATAAACCCTGAAAGGGTGAAGGGCAAACTTAATCTCTGTGATATTTAAATAACCACTTGATCCAGGACGGCATTACTGCAGAAAAGCGTGTCAAGGAAATGGTGACCATCCCTACCTACTGTCAAGCAAAGACTACAGATGTAGTTTCAGCGCATGGCTTCGCATCATTTTCCATGGTGCGCCCTACTATACTGGGTGATCGAGAAAATCAAAAACAAACAATGCACATGCGCGAAATTAAATATAAAATTGTAGCACTTTTCCCATCGCACACTGTATATATATATATATATATATATATATATATATATATATATATATATATATATATATATAAATAAGGATAAGATCGATATTTAAAATATTGATCTTATCAAGTGGTCAGCATGGGAATAAAAACCATCAAAGGTAATAATTATTTAAAATTATAATACAGGGTATCAAGAGATACCACCATGCTGAAAAAATAGCAGTCAAATCCTGACTCTAAAACCACAATAAATGTCCGCATGGCACGATTAGCGAAGACGAAAGACCAAATAAACCAGTAAAAATAAAGATAATTCCAAATCCTGGATTTCTGGCTTTGCATAAATAATAATGCTCTGCCTTCATCAGTGGAATATACTCCAGTACATAAATACAGATACATGTATATAAACAGTATACTTACATATACGGACGTATACATACATATATATGCACATATGCACACGACTAGCTTAAATAGCCCGCCTAAACAACCTTTCGTGCGATCCGGACAGAATATCAGCGCAGTAAATACACTGATAAAATTATTTATATAAATAAGGATAAGATCGATATTTAAAATATTGATCTTATCAAGTGGTCAGCATGGGAATAAAAACCATCAAAGGTAATAATTATTATCTTTATTTTTACTGGTTTATTTGGTCTTTCGTCTTCGCTAATCGTGCCATGCGGACATTTATTGTGGTTTTAGAGTCAGGATTTGACTGCTATTTTTTCAGCATGGTGGTATCTCTTGATACCCTGTATTTATATATATATATATATATATATATATATATATATATATATATCACATTCTCGATGGTACTTATTCGTACACAGCTTCATATTCGAATACGAATGCGTCGTAAATAGAAAGTGTGAATAAAACAACTGTTGATATTGCTAATAGCCATCCAGTGAGTTAGGAGCCCGGGACACGAAACTGAGGCAATATTTAATTAAGTTAATGATCTACACAGTATGCTTAATATATACACATGGCTGATAGGCATGATATACATAAAATATGGAATGCTGGTGATCAGAAACCAGTAACTGCAATAAGAACTCCATTACGAAATAATTTAGGAAATATCATTAAAAATATCTAATTCTGAATCATTTTGATGTGTAATTACTCATGTCTCTGCAGGATGTCTAAAATTTGCCTAATGAATAGCTAAATACTTACGGTTTAAAGCACTACTAGTTACTCACTTTCAAGAAATCGTATAACTTTACTGTAGAAAGTGGATTTAAATAACATGGAATCATGATATTCTAGTGTGTGTTCACATGAAAAATAATCAAATTTATATTAAAAGAATAATATTATCACGTTGTTTAATTGATTATATCATACCCAAAGTACAGAACTATTATCATTAACATTATATTCAAGACATATATGAAAATTAATCTCCACAAATCGATTTACTAATTATTTATAATAGGATAGAAATATTAAGTTTAATTAATACAATTATAAATGTGTGTGCGTGTGTGTGTGTGCGTGAGAGCGTGTGTGAGTGGATGTGGGCGTGAGTGTGGTTTATGTGTGCTTCAGTTTGTGCAATTATATATATTACCAAATTCATTTCTTTAAATCTGAAAATTTGAATATTATAATTGAAATGGAATAAGTCTGTCATATAATGTTTGACTGTTTGAGTAACATTTTTTCGATTGCATCATTATAATGATACACCTTGAAGATGAGAAAATGTTGTTGAAAATATCTCCGTAGATTAAAAGCAGAGTTTGTCATAATTCGGTTTCAAGGATTGTAAAGTACTCACCTATCGTAAAGAGACTCTAATTTATCGAAAGTACATAAAATTATAGAATCAATTCACAAAATTTCATAAAATTTTCTTGCTTGGAGAAGCGCGTAGTATAAGAATGGTAATTATGTGTATCACGAATATGTGAATGAGTGAAAAGATGTCTGAATTATAAAGAGTATTATACGTTTTATATTCTAAGATGCTACCGGGTACAGCCTTAGTAATGTACAAGGATCATAATAGGTTTTGCATCATTAATCAGCTTAACTTATTAAACAATTTATTCGACCGAATTTGATCAAGTCCCGACCTGCATCCCAGAAATATATCAACGGAATTGTAGGTGATGAATACACGTTACATACAGCAATGAACGTGGTGAGCGGGCAGAATTGTAACCGTTTGGGATTTAAATGTTTAGCATCCTTTCCTCCCGCTGTTTATGTTCGGAGTTCAAATAACACCGAGGTCAATTCTACGGAATATTTTGTTATGCTGTTGGCACTCCGTCGCTTATGACGTCGAGGGTTCCAGTTTATCCGATCAACGGAACAGCCTGCTCGTGAAATTAACGTGCAAGTGGCTGAGCACTCCACAGACACGTGTACCCTTAACGTAGTTCTCGGGGATATTCAGCGTGACACAGTGTGTGACAAGGCTGACCCCTTTGAATTACAGGTACAACAGAAACAGGAAGAAAGAGTGAGAGAAAGTTGTGGTGAAAGAGTACAGCAGGGATTGTCACCATCCCCTGTCGGAGCCTCGTGGAGCTATAGGTGTTTTCGCTCAATAAACACTCACAACGCATGGTCTGGGAATCGAAACCGCGATCCTATGACCATGAGTCCACTGCCCTAACCACTGGGCCATTGCGCCTCCACTCTACGGAATATAATAGGTCATTAACTGCTGTAAACGATTTTCTGATGGCATGAGGGACAAAGTATTGCATCTGAAACTATACAGAAAAATATCGCAATTATTTTATTCCTGAACCTCTAATTTTCGTTATCATCGATGTTAACTGTATACTTACTGACCAACTCCAGGCTATGATTTTAAAAAGCTAGCAAAAGATGCTAAGCCCGATCCCTACGTTATTCGTAAAAGGGAACGAAAGCATTTTTGTACATGGAATCAAAATGATATTCAATCTCAGAAACCTACCTTCAATATTGAATCAGGAAAAATAGAAAGCTGACATGAACAGTTGGTTTTCCCTACTAACACTCTCTTTATATATAAGACCAATACTTTATCCTATATTTCTCTTTGGGACAGGATGTGCTTAACAATGTATCATAACAGATAATATTCCCCAGGAGTTTAAATTATAAAACACAACAAATAAACTTAAATGTATTTATTAGAAACCAAACAACGTAGATAGTGATGCTACATAGTGTAAACCGGACTATAAACGAAAATCAACCGGAACATCTCAGCATTATATCAGTGACATAATTTCCGCTTTCCAGAAGTTAATATTTGGCACAAGAAAGACTGACAAATAGTAATAAAAATGACAAATCAATAAAGAGCCAAATATCTATATCAGTTATATTATAAACAAGTAATACAGCAGTGAATTGAACATCCTACGAACCCAAAATATACTGTCTCGTAAGATAGAGAAATTTTCTTTTACAATTCAACGTAAATGTAGGAGTGGCTGTGTGGTAAGTAGCTTGCTTACCAACCACATGGTTCCGGGTTCATTCCCACTGCGTGGCACCTTGGGCAAGAGTCTTCTACTATAGCCTCGGGCCGACCAAAGCCCTGTGGGTGGATCTGGTAGACGGAAACTGAAAGAAGCTCGTCGTATATATAAATATATATATGTATGTGTGTTTGTGTGTCTGTGTTTGTTCCCCCACCATCGCTTGACAACCGATGCTGGTGTGTTTACGTCCCCGTAACTTAGCGGTTCGGCAAAAAGAGACCGATAGAATAAGTACTAGGCTTACAAAGAATAAGTCCTGGGGTCGATTTTCTCGACTAAAGGCGTGCACCAGCATGGCCGCAGTCAAATTACTGAAACAAGTAAAAGAGTAAAAGAGAGTAAGAGATATCTAGGAAATATTAAGATTATTATGAGAAAGATATAGGATATCTATATGATTATGCAGACTTGGTTTGTGGAAAATAAAATCATTTAATCTTTTAAGGACACTATATTAAATCCTTTTATAGTACAAATTTCGTAAATGTTTATATGTGGCTTCTTTTCTTACATGTTTAACGCTTGGGACTTGCTGAGAAAAATATGTTCACAAATGCCCCGTATCAATGATATACTAGCCGTGATCACTCTGTACTTATCAGACATAGTAAATCTAGGACTACACTATTGTTATGTCTATTTTCTCCTTTTATATATTCGGATGCGATTTGAGGTTAATTCAGTAACTATTTTATTTAGTTCAAGCGGCTTTCTTATCGAGGGAATACATACTTTGCCACTCGTGCCAACTCTTCTTGTGGATTGAAAAACATAAAAATATATCAAACAAAAAATATATACCAAAATTTACCTATTTCTGGACAAATTCGGTCAAGAATCGACTGTCTTTCTACCTCTATTTCTCTCACTCCAAGTTCTTTCCCCAAGATCTGACTTGTATTAATGGGGTCTTTATGGCCTACATTGCTTCCAAGGAACGAAATAGTATATACGTTGTTGCGCTTCATAATACATATTCTGATCTCTTCTTCTTTCTCAACCTTTCGTGGGTAATCTCGGGCAAATATGTTTTGCCTTCTTTATACTTTATCGTCCATATATTCATCTTTTCTTCGTGTCGATTAATATCTTTGCTCTATTCGCATGTTTAGTTGCATACATGTGAAATCTAGCAATAGTGTTTGTAAAAACCCGACTTCACGTTTAGGTTATTGACGGTCATGCAACGACCAGTAGATAGTGCAACTCGGTGCAACGCAATAATCAGCCGAAGTTTGGTTATTACCAAAAATATACAGAGATGTACTTGCATAGCAAGTGACCTGATCTGAGATCGTGTGCTGGAACGAAAACAATTGCAGCGTGGAAGGTGTTTATAAGCCATTTAAAATAACACACAAAATCCGTTAGATTCACTTCAACATTTAAATTTAATTCGTCAAAATATTTTCGTCGCTTTGAGACCGCGACCTGTTCACTGACAAAATTCTGTGCTGCATCTCAAAAATATACACAAACAGGTAAAATACCATAACGGGAAACATTCTTCTACGGCATATAACAGAATAAACACAGAACCAATTTTTAAAAAAATCTTGTATTAGTATAATGGCAAAATGAGAATTTCAGCCATAAAGTAAGACAGTTCAAAAACGATTTTCCAGCAGACCCGATATTGAAGTTCATTCTTAAGAATTTCGTCATAAAAATATTACAGCAGTAATACTTATCTGAAAGTAGAAACGAATAAGAAAATTTTGGTGAAAAAATAAAAATCACAAAATAGTAGTAGTAGTAGTAGTAGTAGTAGTAGTAGTAGTAGTAGTAGTAGTAGTAGTGGTGGTGGTGGTGGTGGTGGTGGTGGTGGTGGTTGTGGTGGTAGTAGTAGTAGTAGTAGTAGTAGTAGTAGTAGTAGTAGTAGCAACGTCGAACGAGAGGAAAAGGAAGAAGGAGAGGTGAGTAGTTCTGAAGATGAGACTAGAGAGGAGGAGGAGGAGGAGGAGAGATAAAAATGTTTAAAGCCATTTAAAATAATTTCTCTATTCATGTAAATCTTATTGGCAGTAATCTTGAAATATCCTCGTTAAATCTGTCTTAGAATTATCTCTTCCCGAATTTTCCTCGAGGAAATCATTAAGTTTTTTTGTATGTGTGTGAGGATTGTGGGTAAACATTTATTTATTAAATATATATATATATATATATATATATATATATATATATATATATATATATATACATACATATATATATATATATATATATATATATATATATATATATATATATATATATATATATATATATATATATATATATATATATATATATATCGTAAAGTAAGGATTCAGATAGAATCGGATACTTAAAAACAATATGCACCGGCTTGGCTTCAATAAACCTGTGGATTCCACCTATGGTTGGTAGGATCAAATAGGATATTCCGGTTGTGTAGACAGAGAAAACTATCCCTACGAGTATTTAGCGTCTAGTGGCAGGTCCAAAGCACGCGTTACGTTGAATTGTAGGTTGTCCGACAAGTCGTAAATCCCCTTGGTCTCTCATGATCAGACGATGTATAAATTTCAAATAAGATGTAAGAACAGTATATCACATCATCCATTGTTTCGATACCACATAAATGTCACACTACGCGACGTTTTTGCCCTTAATCGCATCCTTGACCATTTTTTTTTCAGTTCGGCCAGCCTCAAGAGGGCATTCTACATGATTTGATTGTCTGTCGGCAGAAGTGTCACGTCATCCAGGAAGGTGACTGTACATGGACCATTTGCTCCGAAAAGTCTGCTGCTTCCAAAAACATCTCCATAGCTAAGATAAACCACGTGACAGATATTGTGCATCCAGCAGCAATGTCAATCTCCAATCGGTGCCAATTTGTTTTAAAATTTCTTACTCTGAACTTCATCTCGAAACTGTCATAATATACCCTCATTAATTTTGTCAATTTCGCTGGAATGTGGGAGTGATTCATAGCTCTCATCTGCAATTCGTGTGACACTGAGCCGTATGCATTAGCTACATCAAGCCATACCACGTTCTAAGTTATTTTGTTCTGTTTGGCATCGTAGATCGCTTTCCAAATCGAAAAACAATGCTCAACGCATGCAGATTCCGGCTTTTGAACAGATTAATCAGCATACCTATTACACTGTAGATATGTCACTATTCTCATAATTATTTCAAAATATGTATTCTATATTTTATTTTAAAAGACATCGAAATTATAATAATAGAATTCCGAACTAAAAATCTGTCAATGTTGAAGCACCTCAAGGTAAACAATATTCATTGTGTAATACTTGCTGTCGAAATGAATAAATTGTTGCCACTTCCAACTCGTGAGCAAGCAACATAGAGTTGACCGTGGGAGAAGTATGCAGTAGAGAGATCAAGTCTAAATACCTCGAGGGATTAACCCTGAGATTTGTTAATCTTAGTTTGACTGGAAACTGAAGTGTCTTAAATTCGAATAAAAGATCTGTAGGTATGAGAGGATATTTTGGAATAAAGACATTTTCTCTTTTGTGATTACCTGTTATCATTGTTGCCTCTAGGACATGGGGCCTCAGGGCAGTAACAATTAAGCGAGTTCCATTACACAAGTGAGATGGGTCAGGATTCCTTAGCAACATAGTGGTAGCATCCAGTTTTAGTGTCAATTTATGCGTTGGCATCCCAGTGGGTGTAAGTGTGTTCAGAAATTCACCAGGGTATTGAACAGCCTGATCTTGATCGACTGAGGTCAGTTGATCCAAAAATTCATTTCTGATATATCTGTTAACTTTTGAAGTTCGTGATTGATTTTCACTATATTTGACGGATATTTGTCCTCATCTTGTTTGTTAACACAACGCTTCGGCTGATATACACTTCAGCCTTCATGAGGTGTCTTGGGGGAAATTTTGAACTTGGGTTCTCATTCCTAAGGTATTTTTTGAAGTTTATTATTATTATTATTATTAAGGTCACTACTTGGAACCGAACTCGGAATCTTGGGGTTAGTAGCCCGCGTTCTTAACCACTACGCCATATGCCCGTGGGCAATTATGGAGTGAATTTTAGGGCTTATAAATCTAATATTCTCCTATCCTTCCTTAATATTGATTCCTATATGCTGTTCATATCTGTATTCGGTCTGCTTTGGATATTATTGTGTCCTAGCATATGTGCTGCTTCTTTTAGTTTTCATATTTTCCAATGATGTTCTCTGTCTGTTATTTTAACTTCATCCAAAAGGGATCCTGTGACATGGATCTCTCACATTTTCCTATATCCTTGTCCACATTGCTTTCAGAATATGCAGCATTACAGGAAAAACTGATTATTTTCAGTAACGTCCTTACTTAAAAATTTGCCGTGATTTTATTTTCCAAAACTTCAGAGTGTGGCTAGGTGCTTTGACCATGATAATCCCTAATGCATTGTAGAAATTGTTTCAAAATTTAGAGTTGTGAAAACAACAGAGTAAATAATAAGATTTGTTTATTACACTCAGTTGATTGAGATGGGTTTACATTGAGAAGTATATGGTAGAACGAGGAGTAAATTGTAAGCTATAACACGTCTTTCGCTATCCGCCAGAAGCTTTCTCGGTTAATTTCCGTAAACCATGCCTCATAAAGAAGATAGTAAGTCAGCGCCTGATGAATGATGTAAATCAAACTTAAGCCACAATATTTCAATATTGTGATGCATTGCATTACAAACAAGCAAGTTCCGATTTAGTTCAGGCATTAGGCGAGAATTTCCAGGAAGTATTTATATTCAGAAATGTAACCGAACGCTATATACTGAAATCAATGTACAGTAGCTTAAATACGAATTCTGCCTCAAAACACGATGTTGTTCGAATAATCGTCTTAACAAAAACATTTTTCAAATGTGTTAAGCTTCTTTTCCTCGATTTTCTGATCGCAAGAAAAAGAAAATACCAGCACTGTTAAAAGAAGCAACCAACCACTTCCGAAAAGGTGTATCAGACTATACATAATAAATAACCGATGTTATACGAGGTGCATAATTCTTAGATTATTTGAACAATACAACATTTTTACTAATACAAGAAAATAATTTCGCACTTGAAGAAGCAATAAGCATGCAGAAATATTATGCAAATGAGCAAGTTTAGCAAGAAAATATGCTTATTAATCTGAGACAAATCAAATGTAGGATATCAACGCACAGACATATTATTCTTTAGAATAAAAGTGTGAGGTACGGAATTTCAGATAATGTTTAATACATTATTTTGACAACGATACTAAGCTGGTACATCACGTCATCATTCTTGGAGCAATCAAATTAACTAGCCTCGTATGGAAATGATCTTAGTACATAAAGAATTATAATAAATACCATAAAGTAAACTAGCAATGCTGCCAAAAATATGACAACGTAGAAAATAAGAGAGAATGTCTACAATGAACACAGAGATGCAGGGAAAACAATCTGTCACAAACAGGGCAAGATTATCTTACGAATGAATTCTTATCAATGAATACTGCCTGCTATGTTATTAATACATTACATTTCTCATTAAATGTATCGACTATAGAAGTAGGAATTGAAAACCAAAAGCATATATGTCGTTAAGGTATACGTAGGTGTTTTGACCATGATAATTCCTAATGCATTGTAGGAATTGTTCCAAAATTTAGATTTGTGAAAACAACAGAGTAAATAATGTCGAGATTTGTTTATTACTTTCAGTTGATTGAGATGGGTTTACATTGAGAAGTATATGGTAGAACGAGGAATAAATAGTGAGCTAAAATACGTCTTTCGCTATCCGCCAGTAGCTTTCTCGGTTAATTTCCGTAGGTATACGTATCGATGAAATTCATTTGATAAAATCTCGAATATCAATGAGTATTTATGTCATAGAGAGTGGAAAATATTGATACTAGGAGCAAGAATCTCTGACTAAGAAAATGTTACTTTCCAAAATTATGTATATATATATATATATATATATATATATATATATATATATATATATATATATATGTGTGTGTGTGTGTGTGTGTGCGTGTATCTCTTTATCTATCTGTCTGCCTATGCGTTTATCTATCTACCTATCCATGTATACACATACACACATACGAAAATACGTGATACATACATACACACGTACGTACATATGTATATCGTGTGTGTGTGTGTGTGTGTGTGTGTGTGTGTGTGTGTGTGTGTGTGTGTGTGTGTTCCTTTTTGTGGAAGAACGAAGGCTCGAAACGTTAAAGACTTTCCTTTCCCGAGCGTTAAACTAATACATCTGTTTGTTGTCTACACCACCTGTTTTCGTCTTTTGTTTTTTTTTTTGGGGGGGGGGGATTCTCCCTATATATATATATATATATATATATATATATATACATATAATTATTATATATATACATGTGCATATATATATATATATATACATATGTATATATATATATATATATATGTATGTATATGTAAGCATGTATTTATATACATACATACATATATGTGTTGGTGTGCGTGCATGCGTGCGTGGTGTTTGTGTGTGCCTTAAAAAATGTAGAATATTAAAATTGAAATCTCACTCGTAAAGTATGTACTTGCGCGGATGTGAATCTGTAAGTGCAGGTGTATGGATATGTGTGTCTACGTGTGTGTGTGTATGTGTGTTCATCCTATTCAAATTATTGTGCTTCTATGTGTAGGTAAACATACTTTTGTCTTTCAAGCCGGTATATACGCAATATATTATTGGACGCTATTTATGATTCACACGATTTACTACAATACTGAATTTAGAATCTATATGAAAAGCTCAGACTTCAGTTAACAGTGTTTATTAAATCAAAAGTGTGTGTCTTTGCTTAAAGAAATTAGTAATATATTGGAGAACACAACTCTTCTATAGAAGGTCAGGTGGAAATTATGTCTGTGAAATTAGAAGTAATAGAAAACAGTTATGGTTGGTGTAACGATTTTCTACAGAAATAACTGCCTACTTACTAAGTATAGCATTCGTGTTTATCGTTACGGTCAACTGAAAATGTCGAAAACATCTCCTTTCCCAGAAGAGACCTATGATTACGCTAAGTAGGATGTATAATTTGAAAACTAGAAATTTTTCTCCGTGCAAATACTTACATACATTCATACATACATTCTTATATTTGAATGTTTCATATTTTACATGTATCTATTTTTATATACATATATGCATTTATGTATATATACATGTATATATCTATGTGCGTGTATATACATATCCGTGTGTGTGTGTGTGTGTCTCCGTACGTGTTTGTGTGTGCGTGGTGCAAGTAACAGAGTGTAGCTGAATTATTTTCTACGAATGAAGAGAGAATTCAATACAAGGTCTAGTGTGTATAACTTATTTTATTTGAATTTCCTTCGCACGCATTAAATCCCAGGCTACCACGATCTCCAGGAGAGAAATATACATACATACATACAAACGTATGCACGTCTTTTATGGATATTATATGTATTATACATTATATATAAATATACATATATATGCCTACATACAAGCATGCATGCTTACATACATACATACATACATACATACACATACACACATACACACACACGCACTCATAAATAGTGAAATGCTTCAAGAAAAATTTCCATATGGTGAATCGTTGGTACTCCGTCGCTTACGACGTCGAGGGTTCCAGTTGATCCGATCAACGAAACAGCCTGCTCGTGGAATTAACGTGCAAGTGGCTCAGCACTCCACAGACACGTGTACCCTTAACGTAGTTCTCGGGGAAAATTCAGCGTGACACAGTGTGACAAGGCTGACCCTTTGAATTACAGGCACAACAGAAACAGGAAGTAAGAGTGAGAGAAAGTCGTGGTGAATGAGTACAGCAGGGTTCGCCACCATCCCCTGCCCGAGCCTCGTGGAGTTTTAGATGTTTTCGCTCAATGAACACTCACAACGCCCGGTCCGGGAATCGAAACCGCGATCCTATGACCGCGAGTCCACTGCCCTAACCACTGGGACATTGCGCCTCCACGGTGAATTGTAATAAGCATTATTAAAAGAAGTAGAACGCACACAAATTTCATGTTGGAAAACAAAACGTTTTATGAAATGATATATTAATATATTCGACTGGTTCCGTTTATGCTACCCATGAGTAAGAAGATAGTGATAATGTTATAAACCCATGCTATCCATAATAATACGTTTTTATACCATGATCTTAAGAGAACAGGTATTTCGTATATGTATCGGAAGGATTATAAGTTTTAAGAGAGTTAATCAGTAATTGTTATTATTGGAAGCAAGTAATGTAATTACTCATTCTGTTTTTGGAAAATATATTGATTCTATGTAAATTAAAAAGATATGTATTCATAAACTAAACTTACGTGCCCACACCCACACTTTTCTCTCTCTATTCCTATTTCCTCAATAATTATAAAATATTTAAATGAAGTTTGTGAAAATGTAGGAACCATATTATTTCTTTTCTTATTCAGCAATTTTTTCAGCAATTTTCAACTATATTTATTTGTAATAATTATGTACTCTAGACAGTTTAAAGTAACTTTTCTTTTCCGGCAGTTTGGAGGACATTTTGATAAGAAAGATTGAAGCAATATATATATGTCCAAAAATGTCACCATGGCTTCGTTAAATAAGATAATAGCTACTTACGCAACTACTAGACCCAATCAATGGCTCAAACAGACCTACATTCATACCTATTCTCAGGACTGCCATATTATATATGGATTGAAGCAAAGCTTTGAAATGACCATCTCACGCGACTATCACAAGACCTTAAAATAGGGACGTAGCAGAATATAGACCGAACATTTCCTTTCCTCAACCAAGCAATTTCTACATTAGTTCAATGAAACACATTCTCTCTATTTAAGCAAACGATTTTTACATCTACAGCCAGAAAATATGCAGTTTGCGACGCAGTCCAACATAATACACATTTTTCGAAAATAACACAAATGGTTTGTGTGTGTGTGTTTACACACATACACACACACACAAACCAACAAACGCATACAAAGACAAAAAACACACACTGATATATATGTATGTATATAAGGTGTGTATGTACGTAGGTATGTATATGTGAATGTGTATATGTATGTATGTACGTATGTATGTATGCATGTATGCATGTATGTATATATATATATTTATACATATATATATATATATATATATATATATATATATATATATATATATATATATATATATATATATATATATATATATATATATATATATATATTAGCTATGTGTGTGAGTGTGTGTGTTTGTGTATATGTGTTTGTACCAATTGTATATAGTGAATGTATGTGAAAATGTGTGGTATGTAAATATTTGATGATGAGTTTCATGTGTTTGTTCCATTTCACTCCGGAAATGAATCCTGTGGAGATAATCATTGTTATTACAGTGAAATTTCATGTTACATGTTTTCCTGGCTAATATGGTCAGAAATTATTGACAAAAAATATTCCATTACAAAACAATTTCAAAGTCTATTCTCCAGCTCTATGTGCGAATATATATGTATGCATATGTATATATTCTATATAAATATTTATATATGTTGAGTTCTCTGTCTTCATAAATGTTTGGCTTCTTTCATAATTTTCCTCTTTTTCAACGGCATTACTGATTTCTATCTGACTTTCTCATTGTGTTTTCTTGGAAGAGATATGGGGGTGACTTGCTATTGCCATCTCCAACTTGATGCCTTCGACAGGTATTGTTTTTCGTCTTGCTGGATATGCAGACATCCTCCTTACAAGACTAAGCGGCTACTGAAGTAGGGGACCAACTTTAGTCGCCGACCGCTCGGCCATGTAACAGACACTATTGGCTTACATGCGACCATGAGCAACTTACATTTGACTATGATGAGATATTTGATTTGATATAAGTAGGTGAAAGACAACAACTCCTTCCCAAAAGGAATCTACTCACTAAGCAAGGTTGGTAAAGATGCCGCCTTAATCACACTCGAACTAACTATGCAGTAATTTCTACGAGGCTGCATGTTAGCAGTAGCGACCTTTACATAAACGATGCACCTATGAAACAGGTTATACTATATATATATATATATATATATATATATATATATATATATATATATATATATATATATATATATATATATATATAGTATGTATGCTTATATAAGTTTGTCTGGCATCTCTGCACAATAGTTAAGAAATATTTTCCAAAAATATCTCGGTTGTATTCATTTTAACAAAATAGAAACAAGGACATGACTATGCATGTGAACAAACCAATTTTTAAATATTTATATCACACAACTACAATATATGACCGTTCTTAAGTTACTATTCAAAGAATATGTAAATGTAAATATTGGCTATATTCAGAGATACGCTGCTGGTTTGTATTAAGAGAATGGAAATAACTCTTGAATTACAGTAGTGCACACTTCTAAGCAGTCAAACAAGTCTAGCATTTAAGCTGTTTGGTTGAGGATCAAGACTATATTCATGCATATGTGAGGAAATATGATGTTTTGTATTTTTCATTATTTTACAACGTAGTATAGAATACTTGACTTTTATTTACGTTACAAGGTTTTCTAACTTTCGTATTTAAAATACTTGGTTCCAGCAAAGATACAAGAACTGAAATTTAGAGGAGAGATGAAATGTGAACTCAGCTCATAAAACATTCACAACACCCGGTCTGGGAATCGAAACCGCGATCCTATGACCGCGAGTCCGCTACCTTAACCACTGGGCCATTGCGCCTCCACAATGAGAGAAATATCAAGTGGATAGATGCAGTTGTGTAAGTTGTGTAAGAGCGATGAAATAGGCTTCCATAGTGTCATTGGTATTGCCTTTATCATGACGAATTTTAGCAATCATACCGTTGCTTAATTCTAAAGCAGAAAATCATCTCACCAGCCGAGTTGGTTTTTGCACTGGTCAATAGTTTCCAGCAATTTTTGGCACAATTTCTTTCTACAACTTTGTCCCGAAGAATAGAGCTATCGAATGGTATAAGAGAGGCAACATTATTTTCTTACCAAAGTTGTTTCATCCGATGACATGAGAGAGATAATCACTTATATATACTTCGTTCTTACATAATCTGTTATTTAAAAACATATTTCTGCTTCCATTATCTATATACACGTTTGCATACGTTCGTATTTCATTAAAACCCTTATGTCACCTAAGTATATAGTAAACGCTGAATCAAATATCAATAATATATTGCATTATGCTTATACTTTCAACAGGGAAAAGTAACAATACAATTATTTCCATCAAAATGCTTTTGATTTCCATGAAAGCATTTCACAGGAGTATTCCTAGGCTGTATGTGTTTGTGTGCTTGTGTATATTATGTATACATTAATATATTTGTGTGTGTGTGTGTGTATGTATATGTATAAAAGCATACACATTCCTATGCACATAATATAGACATATATAATACACACACAGGCATATATATATATATATATATATATATATATATATATATATATATATATATATATATATATTTATACATACAAACATACATACATATATGTATGTTTATACGTATTTAGGTGTATATATATATTTATATATTTATATATGTACATACAAGCATGCATACATGTTTATACGTATTTATGTATATACATACATACATACATACATATATATATATATATATATATATATATATATATATATATATATATGTATATATATATGTATATATATATATATATATATATATATATATATATATATATATATGTATATATATATATATGTATATATATATATGTATATATATATATATATATATATATATATATATATATATATATATATATATATATATATATATATATATATATATATATATATATATATATATATATATATATGAGTGTGTATATATATATATATATATATAAAGTTTACAGAAATGCTGAAGAGGCGATAAAGTAGATTGATGATGCTGATGATGGCAATGTGGTACTCCGCTGAAGTTGATTTCAGTACTTATGGAAATGTTGTTTACATGACTAACGTAGCTCGAGGAATCTTTTAATGACAAAGTTTTCAACCACACATTTCTTACAATAAAAATAAGCAAAGGAAGAATACGAATGATAAATTAAAATATTTAACTCATTATATATAAATATATATATATACATTTCTAAATATACCATAATACAAACACACATCTATATGTATATGTATATGTGTGTGTGTATATATATATATATATATATATATATATATATATATATATATATGCATATATGCATGTATGTATATATGTATGCATTTATGTAAGCATGTATGTATTTATGTATATATATATATATATATATATGCGAACACAAATTATTATACACTTAGCAAATATAATAATCAGTGTTAAAATGGCCGAAACCTTTAGAATGCAAAGAGCGGCAGAAAAATAGTCAAGACTGATGATGACGCTGAGGAGGATGAGAACGACGAAACAGTGACGACGACGACGACGACGGCGACGACGATGAAGAGAAAGGGAGGGGGAGTAGGATGATGACGACGCTGATGATGATCAAGATGATAATGATAAAGGCGGCGAGCTGGCAGAAACGTTAGCACGCCGGGCGAAATGCTTACCAGCATTTCCTCTGCCGCTAACGTTCTGAGTTCAAATTCCGCCGAGGTCGACTTAG
>NC_142935.1:21687977-21717977 GCF_046866305.1 Octopus bimaculoides
CCAGAACAAAATTAAAAAAAAGAGAAAAGATTTATCGATTCTCAACGAAATTAGTAAACAATCAACACTACTAAGTAACAAGAAGAAAACAAAAATACTGTACAAATACAGCATTACAGAAAAAGACTTACCTGAAGCAAAAGAAAAACTAAAGCAAGACATCCTTGCCAAAGCACAGAGGATCCGCCGGTATGAGAAACGCCAACGTTTCTTTGAACAAAACAAACAGTTCAAATCCAACCCCAAAAAACTCTACCAAGAACTGGGTAAAAATAAAATAGACATTACTTCAGCACCAACAGCAGAAGAACTAGAGAAATTCTGGAAACAAATATGGTCGGTGAAGCAACAACCCCAAAAAAGGACCATTAAAACAACGAACTTAGCACCTGAGCAACTCTGGGCCCCTATAACAACTGAAGAGGTCACCCAGACACTGCAAAGACTAAGCAACTGGAAAGCACCTGGACACGACAAGATCCCCAATTTCTGGTTAAAACACCTGCCAGCAATGCATAAAAAGCTGGCAGAAAACTTTAACAACATAATAGCAGATCCAGAAACAATGCCTGAATGGCTCACAAAAGGGAAAACCATCTTAATCCCCAAATCCACGGAAACGGAGAAACCACAAAACTATAGACCTATAACCTGTCTCCCTACGATCTACAAAGCCTTTACTGCAATAATATCGCAGAGAGTGAGTAAACACCTGGAAAATAACAACCTGTTTCCAGAAGAGCAGAAGGGATGCTGCAAGGGCTCATACGGCTGTAAAGATCAATTATTGATCAATAAAGCCATAACTGAAGACAGCCGCAGAAAGAAGAAAGGCCTCAGTATGGCCTGGGTGGACTACCAAAAGGCTTTCGACAGTGTTCCCCACACGTGGATTCTGGAAACACTAGCCATAAACAAGGTGGCACCAATTATCATAAAATACATAGAGCACTCAATGAACAAATGGCAGACAGTGCTACAGCTCCAAACAAAAGCGGGACTTGTGAAAACGAAAGCCATCCCCATTAGAAGAGGAATATTCCAGGGAGACACGCTCTCTCCACTCCTGTTCTGCCTGGCACTCACACCTCTAACAGAATTGCTAAATAGAACTGGATGCGGTTACAAATGCTATGGAAAAACAGTCAGCCACCTTCTATATATGGATGACCTAAAATTATATGCAAAAAACGACAAAGAGCTAGAAACACTACTACAGACAGTACACGGCTTTACCAAGGAAATAGAAATGAAATTCGGATTAGAAAAATGTGCCAAAGCAACCCTGAAAAGAGGAAAATTAGTTAAAAGTAGCAATATAACACTAGATAAAGCCAATGAAATAAGAGAACTAGACGAAAGCCAACCATATAAGTATTTAGGAGTCAATGAACTAGATAGGATACAACATACACAAATGAAAGAAAAAATAAAGAAAGAGTACTATAGACGAGTTAGATCAATACTAAAAACAGAGCTCAATGCTAAAAACAAGATAATGGGTATCAACACTTTAGCTGTCCCAGTTATAAGCTACAGCTACAACATCCTTAACTGGACACTAAACGAACTATGTAAAATAGACAGGAAAACAAGAAAAATAATGACAGGATATAGGATGCACCACCCAAAATCTGACATAGAAAGGCTATATATACAACGCACAGAAGGTGGCAGGGGTCTTATACAGCTAGAAAACTATTATAAAATAACCACCATAGGACTGCAAAAATACCTACTCCAGAAGCAAGGGAAACTAATACAAATAGCCACAAAACACGAGCAAAACAAAAAACTGTTTTCAGTATTTAAGGAAGCTGACAAATACAAACAAGAAATCAATCTACCTAACAAATACGAAGAAGAAGAAGAAGAAGAAGAAGAAGAAACAACAAAAGCTATAAAACAAATGAAATCCAAACTAAAACTAGAACAGCAACGGACCATGATAAAACGATGGCAAGAAAAGCCCCTACATGGTAAATACTGGGCTAAACTAAATGCGAAAGAAATAGACAGAGAAAAATCCCAGCAATGGCTGAGAAGCTCAGGACTCAAAGCAGAGACTGAAGGATTTTTAATTGCTGCACAAGACCAAAGCCTCCCCACCAGAAATTACCAAAAACACATAATGAAAAGAAATATAACAAGTAACTGTAGAATATGTGGAGATCGACAAGAAACAATAAATCATATTATCTCTGGCTGCCCAGTCCTGGCTAAGAAGGAATATATTCACAGACACGACAGAACTGGGACCTATATACACTGGAAGCTATGCCAACATTATGGAATAGCAACAGAAAAAAGATGGTATAAACACACGCCAGAAAAGGTCACAGAAAACGAGAAAGCAACCATACTCTGGGATATGCCAATACACACAGATAGAGAAATTAAGGCGAATAGACCAGATATAGTTGTCAAAGATCATGAAGGAAAAAAATGCCTTCTAATTGATGTTTCAATACCAGCAGATGACAACGTTTCTCTAAAAGAAATGGAAAAACTTTCAAAATACAAAGACCTGGAAATAGAGATAACTCGAATGTGGAATCTAAAAACAGAAACAATTCCTATCATAGTAGGTGCCTTAGGTATAATAAAAAAATATTCAGACAAATACATAACAAAAACACCAGGACTTACAAATATATATAACATACAGAAAATTGCACTACTGGGTACTGCACACATTCTACGCAAAACACTTTCAATACAGTAAACATAAGAGCACCACAGCAAACCACAGCACATACCCAAGGCGCACAGAGCTGCGCTCGGTAGTGAAGTGAAAGCACGTTATAAAAATAAAACTACTGAATAAGAATAATAATAATAATAATAATAGGGATAAAATCCAAAATTACAGGTAAAAACTCAATTAAAATCAATTTATTAAAAATTGAAATTAAATTTAATTTCACAGTATAAAATATATATAAATATATAGTTTTAGGGAAAAGAACCCCAAGGTTCATAAACTCATCGATGAAATTCTTTTACCTAAAACTATATTTATATATATATATATATATATATTTGTATTTTTCTTTATATTTTTCTCGGATATATATTAGCAAAACCATCAGTACACTCCCATCTAAGTCCTTTGCAATGTTTTCCCTACCATAAATCTCAGGCACTCACACCAACAAAAATACTAGCAATTAGTGATTGGCCTGTTTGAAACCTGTAAGCAAGAACTCAATTGTTCACCAACTTTCATATACATTAAATTTATCCCACAGTTTTCGCTTTCAGAATTCAAGGCTGTCAATTATCTGTGTTTTACTTACAACTGCAACCATCTCTTGTGTTTATAGTTATGAAAAAGTTTGTTCATTGTTGGTCGATATTAATATCATAACACAGAAATCGAACCACCAAAGCGATAGCTTGATTATACTATTGGTGTTTTTGTTGTTGTTTTGTTGCTGTTTTACCCCTAATCAGCTCTGATTGGGAAGATATATCATCAAGGATATTCCAGCCATGACCATCTCGTCATTTTATGGAAATTTTGCTACTATATATCGTAGTATCTCGTTGTGTCATGCATGCATAGTGTGTACATGCGTCTATGCGTATCTCTGTGTGATTTGTGTGTGATATGCGTGTAATTTTCTATGTGCGCATGGGAAAATGATGTGTGTTACTGATACCGTGTATAATTGTGGGTGTTTGTGTACACACGTTTGAACGTGCTCTTGTGGGTGTTTGTGTACACACGTTTGAACGTGCTCTTGTGGGTATATTTTATGTATTTATGTATGTATGTATGTACGTATGTATATATGTATGTATGTATGTATGTATGTATGTATGTGTGTATGCATGTTTGCATAGGTATGTGTGTAATGCAGTTACGACCATTCTTTTAGTTATGGACAGATATTTGATTAAATAAATGACAAGGAGATATATTAACCAATTTAATGTTCAGCGGTTTATATTTGCTAATAGATTACGTTACCTCATATGAGAACATATATGATCGCTATGAGAATATATACGAAACGAGCTTTTCGGCCGATCCATTTTTATGTTCATTAGGTTGATCCCAAACACACTCAGGTAATTTAACTTTGACACCTTCATCTCAAGATATAGTCGAATGCATATCCAAAAGGTTAATTAATATTTCTCATTCTCTCAGCACAGTCAATCTATTATACACGTTTATCTTCTGACAAAATATACCGTTCAAAAATATGAGCTGATCGACACTAGACTGACTTTTGCAGATCTAGTGCCATGATGTGAAACCTTGAATGCCTCTACCGGAGTTGACACTTTTGTAAGGTATGATGGTAGGTCTACTGTTTGATGATACCTTCTTTCTGCCATCTGACCACTTTCGAGGTTCTTAAAATTGTCATATTGTTGTTGTTGGCATTCCGTCGCTTACGACGTCGAGGGTTCCAGTTGATCCGATCAAAGGAACAGCCTGCTCGTGAAATTAACGTGGAAGTGGCTGAGCACTCCACAGACACGTGTACCATTAACGAAGTTCTCGGGGAGATTCAGCGTGACACAGAGTGTGACAAGGCTGGCCCTTTCAATTACAGGCACAGCAGAAACAGGAAGTAAGAGTGAGAGAAAGTTGTGGTGAAAGAGTACAGCAGGGTTCGCCACCATCCCCTTCCGGAGCCTCTTGGAGCTTTAGGTGTTTTCGCTCAATGCACCGCCTGTATCATCCACAAGGTACCGACGATAGTTGTCACTTTTGTCATTACCTTTCGCCTATCCACGCCTCCTTGGTGAAATTGGGTGAGTGGAAACTGTACGGAAGATCCCTGGATGGACTGCCCCTGTAATTTAAGAGTCAGGTGATGTAACACTGCGATATGCTGATTCGATAAATAAATTCCGTAAAGTATACAAGTATCTGTGGAAAACTCAGCATTTGGAAACTTATACAATGAGTAATTCAAATGAAATAGACATGATGGAGCGCACATGTAGGAGTGTGTGCGCGCGCGCGTTGGAGTGAATGCGCAGGTACGTGTGTGTGAGTGTATGTGCGCGTGCGTGTAAACAATTAAAAACACGAAACTTTTATCAAGATTTAGCACTCCATACACCGAATTTAACGCAGCACGATGTTGTTAATTTCACCTCTCATTTTCTAAGTTGATTATATTGTTTCAGTTCTTACAAATTTCCTTGAGACATAGTGGCATTAATGATCGTGGTTTTGACTTTATGATAACCACCAGAAGATTACTACTTTAATACTTACACTGTACTTGAGTCAAAATTACTAACCGACCATTTTGATGTTATGATTGGTTGCTATGGCAGAGTAGAGATTCGCAATCTTGTAAAATTATCCGGCCTAATAAGTTTGCATTCAGATTTAATACCTCATATAAAGACTTGAACAGAAATGATGGCCTAATTATTTCTAGATTCATAAACATACTCTAAGTAAATCAACAGATGTCCTATTTACGATACTTAAAGAAATAGGACATGAAGTCAGTTACTACAGATAGCAGATATTACCCTAAAATTCATACATGTATGTAAATAACACACAGCAACAAAATCTAATCTTTAGCGAATACACTCACAAACATTTATGTATTCTGAATAGTCAAATGAATCTTCTCTGCAGTATTAGCAAAATATTTTCTGGGATGTCCAGCATAAATAAACTTTCTTGTCGGGAAATGTTTCATTATAGTTTATTTAAAACAAAAAGTTCTGCTAACTTCGTTGTTGTTGGCACTCCGTCGCTTACGACGTCGAGGGTTACAGTTGATCCGATCACTGGAACAGCCTGCTCGTGAAATTAACGTGCAAGTGGCTGAGCACTCCACAGACACGTGTACCCTTAACGTAGTTCTCGGGGATATTCAGCGTGACACAGTGTGACAATTACAGGCACAACAGAAACAGGAAGTAAGAGCGAGAGAAATTTGTGGTGAAAGAGTACAGCAGGGTTCACCACCATCCCCTGCTGGAGCCTCGTGGAGCTTTAGGTGTTTTCGCTCAATAAACACTCACGACGCCCGGTCTGGGAATCGAAACCGCGATCCTATGACCGCGAGTCCGCTGCCCTAACCACTGGGCCATTGCGCCTCCATATGGTACCTTCACACCAACACGAAATATATCACATCCCACCCGGTCATATTGGAACTCTGAAGGAATATGAGCGTGATAACTACCACAGACGCTTTAATCCACAGCTCTATTGTTTATACTAATGCTTGCATTTACTAAATTTATTGAAAATTGTAGAAATGCAAGAAATAGCGATATTGAAATTAGATGGCTGATATTCTTGTTATTCAAAATTTTTTGGCATTGTTTGCCATATTTTCTTATCAATAGAGCAAGAATTGGTCGAAAATTAGCATATTGCTTTCCAATAACAATCATAGATTTTTACTGGAATATTAAGAGAAATTACGTCATTAGTCTCCATGATTTATTTAATAATCGATTTAATATGATACCCATGATTATTTTCCCGATAGGTTTCGGATATTATATTATATTTTAGAATGTAATTCAATATAAACTCAAGTAAATATCCTAATTAGCTATAGAGATAATGTTGTCCTAAAATGGTGAAATATTACAAATATAATACGAAAAATGTTGACTGCGGTAATTTTAGTTATTTCAGTATATTACACTCATTTCGATCATTTTCACTCATGTATTCAACATGTAGTGCTTGATCGATATATTTCAAATCAACATACTGTTAAATATACAATGTTTGACATATCTCTACTATATGATTACATTATATACATTGCTATTTGAATTTTGGAATAGCGGTTGAATAACATTACACTATTTAATACATTGTGGAGGCGCAATGGCCCAGTGGTTAGGGCAGCGGACTCGCGGTCATAGGATCGCGTTTTCGATTCCCAGACCAGGCGTTGTGAGTGTTTATTGAGCGAAAACACCTAAAGCTCCACGAGGCTCCGGAAGGGGATGGTCGCGAACCCTGCTGTACTCTTTCACCACAACTTTCTCTCACTTTTACTTCCTATTTCTGTTGTGCTTGTAATTCAAAGGGTCAGCCTTGTCACACTGTGTCACGCTGATTATCCCCAAGAACTACGTTAAGTGTACACGTGTCTGTGGAGTGCTCAGCCACTTGCACGCTAATTTCACGAGCAGGCTGTTCCGTTGATGAGTTCAACTGGAACCCTCGATGTCGTAAGCGACGAAGTGCCAACAACAATTTAATACATTGGACCAATAAGTTGTCTTCAATGCATAGAAATTCACTTTTCTATGAAATTGATTCTAAATTTATTGAAATTATTTTGCCTTTCCTTTAAGAGATGCAGGGTATATTTGTTTACTTTCTCAAATGAAAGGCAAATTTTAAGTAGATTAAGGATAGTTTGCGTCCGTCATTCGGTTAATCATAATTCCAAATAGTTTTGCAGATTTTGTGCAGACGATGTTAAAAAGTCGGCACAAAATAATGTAGGCACACACGCACTTGCCACCGCGCGCGCACACACTCACACGCACTCACACACACACATATACAGTCAGTCTGCTGTGTGACAGAGTTGTAAGAGTGTGGGATAGAGCGTTGCACCTCGCCACAATTTCGTTTCAAACGCCGTCGAGATCAAATATTTTCAATGATTTCCTAGTGTGTAAATGAAATGCTTGTCCCATACTCAGGTCGATTCTTTTCTCTATTTGTCTACCTATCTCTAAATATATCTATCTTCTCTCTCTCTCACTCTCTCTCTGTCTGTCTGTCTGTCTGTCTCTCTCTATCTCTCTCTCTCTCTCTCTCTCTCTCTCTTTCTCTCTCTTGCTCGCTCGCACTCGCTCTCTCTCTTTAATTTTATAAGTAATTGGATCTGGTTGAAATTTGTTAGGGACAAACAACACCGTCTCTAAAAATGCTTGAGATTTGCCATATATTACCACGATGGCCCCAAAGTTGAATTAGGTTCTGATGGGGCATGTCTTGTCATGGTATATCGTATAAACACACACATATACACACATGTGTAGTGGGGGGGGGGGGTGAAATTGACAGAAAAAGGAAAAAGTGAATAGACACGCACGTACCTAGTCCCTTTATCAACTGTCGACATGTATTTACTAAAATTATGGTTCCTTTGATAATATTTGAGCGTCAGAAATATTGACGAGTGAACAAGATAGTCATACATGATTGAAGTGAGTGTGTAATTGTAGAAGCGAAACATTGATATATAGCTAAGTCTATATGCACATATATTTGTACACACATGCGCTCATATAGGCGTTTTTATACATAGACGTTTATACAAGCATGTGAATAAGCATTTTCGTTCATTCCTATATGCATCTGTGTGACTGTATACTCGTGTGCGTTTGCATTTCATTATGGCATGTGTGTATGTATGTGTGTGTGTTTCTATACTTGAAGATATATGTATGCATATATACACCTATGAGACTGTGGATATTACATTTTATAACAATTGGCTTGATATTGTGTAAGTATAAATACGTATAAATATGAACGCTTATACTGTGAATATATCCTTGCTTCTACATACCCTGCGATTGCTCGTTGGTACGGCGGACATTACAAATAACTCTATGAACAAACATTCATCCATTTTGAAATGCGCATGTAAATGCAGAAGTGTGGGAGTATGTGTGTGAGGAAGAGAGAAGGGGGGAGATGAAACGAAGTATTTTTCTTAGGAGATAGACAGATGTGGTAATAAAGACGTTGTTTGCAACATACCAACGCATATGCACGCAATTCACAATCGAGATATTGAAATACAAGAATTCTCTACTGTTCAACTTGTAAATCTGCATAGTTTTCTTTTTCGAATTTCATGATCTTTTCTGCCTTTCTTAGAAACCAATTCCTTTGTAAAATGAATACGCACAGTTAAAAAAAAAATGGAATACGTAGTACGTAGAAACATGAATACGTACGTACGTTCACACAAGTTTATATACATACTTCCCAAAATTTATATACATTATCATACGTGTAGTGTAGTTTAATATAGAACTGTATTTACTTATACGTATATACATATACAAATAATATCTTCATAAACTTTACGAATATGCACTATTCAGATACATACATTCGATAAGAATTGCTCAAGTTGAGTGTGAACAGGTCTTCACAAAATTAAATCAATATATTATAACAATGTTTTTTTCTTCTTTCTAAACAAAAAAAGGAAGTTTAATGAGATGAGAGTATATATACTGTATATGCATATATATATATATATATATATATATATAGGTAGATAGATTGATATAAACACGCACACACGTATGTATATATATATATATATATATATATATATATATATATATATATATATATATATATATATATATATATATATATATATACATACACACACGCACGCAAGCTCGTGCGCACACACACACACATACGACCTGTGTTCCTCAGCACACCATTTTCATATATTGCAATAATGCGAAATAGAATTAAGGAAATTGATTCTTGTGGCTGACAAATTTCTATTACAAACGCGCATATTTTTTCAAAGCGTGCCAGTATAAATTAATATGCGTGTGTGCTTTAGCATGTGTATATATGCGTCCGCAATTTCATGAAATTTCCAATGCTTAGTGATGATATGAACATGTATGTGTGCATGTGTTTGATTGTGTGTGTATACATGCATACGTACAAACATACGTTCATACACGTAGATATATAAATATTATATATACATGGATATGTGTGTCTGTATATGGATTATGTATGTATGTATGTGTTATGTCTCAAACTACTGCTATCTAGCACCTTCGGATGGTTTCTACTCAACCCCTACACGACGGCTACTCAACTCCTCTACCACGGCTAGACTACCTCTATTTATATTTCTTGGGCGATCCTACTTCTTCGCTTGGGGGCGTCAACACAACAGTATGTATTATGTATGTATGTAAGTATGTATATATTATGTAAGTATGTATGTATGTATATTGTTGAGTTCATAAAAATGTAAGAGTATGAAATGGAGAAACTTTAGGAATATCATTTTCCTGTAGTTTCTTCTCTCGAATCTTTGGAGAGATGAATTCGAGTGACTAGGCAGTCGAAAGGTGAGAATAGGTGGGAATGTTAGATGAAGCTTTTGTATGATATGGAATTTTCTGCATACACATTGTTAAGGGATTAAAATAACTGCGAGAGTTGCGAAGTCCCAAAAAGCAAGAAGATTCTTGAAAGAATTCAGAAAGTGACAGAAAGGTTTATAGAAAGGGCAAATAAATGAATGATTTCAAGAATATTTTTCACATCAGATTCTGCAGAAGACTGAGATTGTTAGCTCAACAATTTTTAACACACACACATACACACACACACACACACACACACACACACACACACACGCACACACACACACACACACACACACACACACACACATACACACATATATATATATGAATATGTATATATATATATATATATATATATATATATATATATAATTTATTTAAAAGCAGCAGAAATATAACAAAAAACTGTTACTTGGAGTTTCACGTTCCCGTTCATCGGACAGTTTTGTTAGATTTCTAAATAAAGTATATTACTCTACCTCTTGAGTACTCTTTTTTTCACCTTGTTGCACATTTATGTGCTTACTCTGGTATAATTATATATATATTTCGTAACTATACAAAAAAAGGAATGAAATCGATATACAAGGAACTATAATTATATATTACTCTACTGAAAATACAAATGCTATTTCGAAATCTTTTATTGCATTAACATCGAACTAATTTAAAATACAATATGCTCTAAGTATCATTCATTCAGGATTCATCTCAGAGCCAACGAAAACAGTTGAAATTTTATGTGGAGTCTTAAGTTATTTTAAAAACACTTTAGATTAAAAGAGAGTTCATGTGCATTTTTCTAAAACATATAAACACTACAACAAGATATACGAGTTGTGCACCGAGAAATAGTTAGAGATCTTATGAGTTATATACTTACTTCATATATAAAATATACTCATATGGAACTCAAATATAGAAATATCTAAAATCTAAATATATGCATGTGCATTTCTGACATATCTCCATCTAAAAATAATTATGCATTGTCTGCATATGTGGGTACGTGTATTAACGTCTATATACATTCATATGTCTATGCGTGCTTGTGAGCATGTTTGTATATCTATCTAACTTTCATGTCTCTGATGGTGCTTTCTATTCAATTTCATATTCTTTCCTTTCCGTGGATTTCTCCTTTTATATTCAAATTTATTTATTATTTATTTAAGAAATTCATATATATATATATATATATATATATATATATATATATATATATATATATATATATATATATATATATATATATATTATTGGTTATTACACTTGACTTTTCATAAAATTTTCATGATTTCTGAGTAGAACATAGGTAATTTTTGATTTCTTTCTCAATTTTTCTTCCGTTACTTCAATAACAAGTTACTTTCTATTTTTATTTGCTTCATTTACAATGCATTTAAAAAAAAATTCATTGACTCTTTTTATATTCATTGTTGCAGACTTTGCATTCTACTTTTTTTTTTTTTTTTGTAAGTTCGTATGATTTTCTTTTAAATTTCTTTTCCATTTGCCTTTTTTTAATGTTTAAAGATTAAAATCGGAAATCGAAACAGCTGAGAGTATAATGTTCATAGCACTGGTTGATAACGTTACGCTAGCAGCAACAACACAAGTAGTTACAATATCAATGGCAAAGGCAGCTGTTGCATCAACAATATGTATGATAGATGCTAAAACAGCCACAACACAAAAATACGAGGGAGTATTTACACGGTCGCCTGGAACTGATAGAAACAACAGCTAGTTAGCCGTCAAATCACTCGCAACTTACTGTATAATAAAATAACCGCGTTGAGCAGCGGCAAAGGCAGCTGTTGCATCAACAATATATATGATAGATGCAAAAACAACCACAACACGAAAGTACACATATATATATGTGTGTGTGTGTGTGTGTGTGTGTGTGTGTGTGTGTGTGTGTGTGTGTGTGTGTGTGTGTGTGTGTGTGTGCATGTTCCCCTAACATCGCTTAACAACCAAATCCACTCACAAGGCTTTGGTCGGCCCGAGGCTCAAGTAGAAGACACTTGCCCAAGGTGCCACGCAGTGGGACTGAACCCGGAACCATGTGGTTGGTGAGCAAGCTACTTACCACACAGCCACTCCTAAGCCATTGTGAATAATAAACTAAAATACTTGGATTCATTTTGAATGACTTTCGAAATACACAAATAAAGACAGCACCCGCAACGGCAGCAGCAGTATATTATCCAAAGAGCTGTCTTGAGATGTATTGACTGACAGAAAGACTTATCTTTATTTAATCGCATATTATCATAGCGTATATCCTTACTTTTGTTGCTTCCAATGCTATGTATCTTAAGCCTTAACAACACGTCAGCTCCTATATTGACGTGGGCACGGTTTTGTATATTTTCAGGACCATAGAATATAATTCTCTTTTCTTATTAAAAACAGACATGCTTCTAACTGTGTGTTGTCACTAAATAAAACCATTCGCCGATTAGCCAAGTCCAAGAACGTACTCTTTCTATTACAGTCACGCTATTCTTTGTCAAAGATTCCCAAGCCGGAGCATCACAAATGAACGAAGCAGAGTTAAGTTAACTCGTCTTCATATTTATTTGTGCTCCTTAGGATTACATCACAAGATATCGTGACTTATGAGGTGAGCAAGTTATTATGTTTATCCATCGTTGCAATAGTCATATGGTGGTGCTATTCAGCGTATTAAATGACGGTTCCATTGAGATTAAAGATTATACGAAATCTATCGACAATAATAATATTCATATCATTAGAATTGGAAATTGGAAATCTAAATAATACAGAAGAAGATTTGTTACCAGCTTATGGATAGCAATGGTAACATGCTTCTTAATTCTAAAGATAAGGAGAATAAGCCATAGATTTCATTACTGATAACAACGATTTTGATACCTTCGCTATTCAGCCTGTCATTCACCGTTCTTCAATACATATGGCATATTTTGAAAGTAATCCTTATTTTATGGATTATGAATCACCATTGATGATGTCGCTACCTACTCTGCTGACGATGATGATGATGATGATGATAAAGTAGGAGGAGTGGAGGAGTACGGGAATATAGCAGATAAGGAGGGTAATGATGAAGGGATAAAGGGCGCACGCAGATAGTAGTAGTAGTAGTAGTAGTAGTAGTAGTAGTAGTAGTAGTAGTAGTAGTAGTAGTAGTAGTAGTAGTAGTAGTAGTAGTAGATATTATTTAAGAGTAAGAAGTGTCTGAGAATGCGGAATATGTTTATGAAAACTATGAATAAACATATACTGTATCTGTACACATATAGCAACTTTATTTTATATACTTTTGACCTAGGTGCCCTTTGTTAAACTTCCCTTGCTCTATTATAAACTGGTCTGCTAGTAGAGAACCCCCCCCCCCCCAACCTATAATAGTTTGTCACTATAACCATAAGAATCTTTATAACCATATCATCCATGTATATTGCCTACCCTTTTCCCTTTCCCTATAAGGAAAAGGCTGGTGCCCTCTTAAGCTTTGAATTACTATGTTTGATAAGATGAAACAAAAATAAAAAACAAATAAAATCAGTGACAGTTAGAAATCTGCTTGGAATTAATTACTAGCCTGTATGGTCCGGCCAAGTCAAAATGGTCTTTTGTATTCTTCCTTTCCACTTGGAAAGTTTAAATGTAGTTACAACAATATGTCCTTCTGCTGAAATGAAATTTCAGTAAATTTCTGTATCTTTGTGCAGCGGAGGATTGCTCTGCATTTTACATTTAATGTAATGTTCATATTGCTTAATAAATCCTGGGTAAATTTCCAATTTACCCCCGCCCATACCTAGTATTCAAATACGATATTGCCCTGCAATAGTAAGGACTTCGGTATAAATACGTAGGTACACACCCAGTAGTATATTGGATACTTACTATCCCTTAGATGGTTGTTTAACTTCTAACTCATAGATAGATAGATAGATAGATAGATAGATAGATACATACATACATACATACATACATACATACATACATACATACATACATACATACAAGTGCATGTATTATATAAGTGCAGTTTTCTAGTATGTTTTTTTGCATGTAGAATGAAACATATCCTTGCCTACGAGCACGCGTGCACACCCCGTCATACCTGTCTTCATTATATGCATATATATAAATATATTATCATTTGTGCATATATATTTTCGTGTTTATACGCCCGCGTACACACGAACACACACTACAAAGCGGGAGAGGTCGGGGTTGAAGAAATACATATACATTCATACACAGAAAAATATACTAGCATATGTATATATATATATATATATATATATATATATATATATATATATATATATATATATATATATATATATATATATATTTATCTATATATGTGAGAGGGGGTGGAGTGTGTGTGTGTGTGTGTGTGTGTGTGTGTGTGTGTGTGTGTGTGTGTGTGTGTGTGTGTGTGTGTGTGTGTGTGTCATAGTGTGTGTGTGTGTGTGTGCGTGCTTGCATGTGCTTGTGCGTATGTGTTCTGTGTAGGAGTTTACTGCGTCAGTGTTCAATCAACTTCTATGGCATTCTGTTCCTTTTCCTGACAAGAAATAAATGCTGATATTTTTGCAATGTGAAAAACAAAAACAATGAGGAATAAACAGCCAAGACTTTTTTTTGTCTCTATAATATTGCTAGCAGCAAAACCAAGATGAGTACAGAAATAAAAAAATTGCGCATCACCCACGTCTCATTAAGCATCCTGCAGGAGTTTAAATGTAACTAAAGAAATATACAATGAAGTCTCGGGTAATTTTTCAACAAAAACTTCGTTGGTTTTTTTCCTTCCTCTGCTTGTTTGGTCGTTACAATGTTTTATTTGCGCTTCTATTGTGCATTTATTCTTGCTACTTGTGCATTTCTAACAGAGAGTAAACACAAAAATATGTAAATTCTAAGATTTTCTATGATTTCGTGGTGATATAAATAGATATTTTTTTTCTTGTGAAAAAATATTAAAGACAGATATGAAATAATAAAAATCAATTCAGACGTAACAGTGTTGTGTATACCTTTAAAATATCTGTTAATATATAATCATGGATACACAAAAAACAGAAGCTGCTACACGCAAACCCACGAACACATGCCCCATACACCTATAAACACCATTTTTTTTTTCTATCGACTCACTACTTGTGTGTGATTTCGAAAGACTACTTCGATACTTTATATTGATGTGTATACGTGTGTGTGTTTGTGTGTGTATGTGTGTGTGTTTGTGTCAATGTACATAACAACGTATGTATATAAATATGTATTTATATATATATATATATGTGTGTAAAAATATATACATACACAGATACATACTACATACATGCACACACATGCATACATGCAAATGTATGTATATATATAAATATATATATATAAATATATATATATATATATATATATATATATATATATATATATATATATATATATATATATATATATATATATATATATATATGCGTATATGTATATATATATATATATATATATATATATATATATATATATACATGCGTACATATATATATATATATATATATATATATATATATATATATATATATATATATATATATATATATATATATACATATGCATATATATTCACATATCTATAGAAAATTGTGTTTGTTGCGAAACCTCTGAAGAAAAGAATTTGCAATGTTTAGTCAGTTTGTTCAAAGTAACACCTAATTCAATATATCTAACATGATAATTGCATAATTACAAAAATGCCCACATATTGGCAAATACAAGGAGAAGGGTTGTACAACATTCGTGTATCTTGCGTGATTTTTTTCTGAATTTTCATGTGTAATGACTTAGCTGTGAAACAGAATGTCGTAAAAAAATTGCATAAACTTTTAGACATCGTGTATAACGATTCGCTGAAGGTCTCTAAATAAAGAACAGCTCAATATTATTGTGTGTTACACATTACCGCATTTCATCCATAGAATCGATATTACGTGTGCAACTGCTCGGTGGTGTTCCACGCGTCACTCTTCAAACTGATCGCAATCAACGTGAAATAATGGGTTTCACAACGCACCTCCCGGTCTGGGAATCGAAAATATATATATATATATATATATATATATATATATATATATATATATATATATATCTGTAAAAATATGTGATACTTATTCGGCAGCCATGATGAAGCTCCGAGTTTCGGATGCCGGGTTGGGAACCCACGCCAACATCTCTTCAGTTAGCCGGCCATTGAAAAGTTCCTGTCTCGCTTAATGAGGTCTGGTATCGGTATGTTTTTCATAGAATAATCGATGTAGTAGGCGTCCATATTCAATTCCTCTGTGGGGCAGAGCCCTCAACCGATTTCTGGCGATTTCCCAAAATAAGCATCCGAAACTCGGAGTTTTATCATGGCTACCGAATAAGTGCCACATATTTTTACAGATTAATTCCTCTATTTGAATAATATCGAGGTCTCTTTCTTTCTTTGGTTGTCCTTTCTGTCAATATATATATATATATATATATGTGTGTGTGTGTGTGTGTGTGTGTGTGTGTGTGTGTGTGTGTGTGTGTGTGTGTATGTATGTATGTATGTATGTTTTCGAATCCCAGACAGGGAATACGATATACGAGTGAGTGGAGAAACGAAAGAGAAAGGCACCACATTTAGGAGGTGAGATAGATGCATATATGCGTATATATGAGTGTGTGTATGTGTGTGTGTGTGATGTGCATGTGTTTATATGTATGTGCATGTATGTGTGTTTGTGTACGCGTGAGAGTGTCTTTCTATGTGTATGTATGTATGTGTGTTTGTGTGCGCGTGTGTGTTTATGTATGTATATGTGTGTGTGCATGTGTGTGTATGCATGTATATATGCAGGAAAATATATGTAAACAGATATTGTCTGAGCAAAAGCATACAATGAAATAAAAATAACAACGGAGCTGAGTTATACTAAAAGATGTTTAATAATCGCTTTTCTTTATCTGGCTGGTTAGATTTTTCTGCTGCTTGGATTAAAGATCGAGCTTTGTCTTATATTGGCAACTCATTAAAATCCACTTATCTCTTCATTGAGCCGTTACTTTTACGACGAGACTATATATGTGTTTCAAGATAAAAATTATATCGTATAGCTACGAAAATATGCTTAGCCATCAAGGCAGCGAGCTGGCAGAAACGTTAGCAGACCGGACGAAATGCATAGCAGTATTTCGTCTGCCATTACATTCTGAGTTCATATTCCGCTAAGGTCGACTTTGCCTTTCATCCTATCGGGATCGATAAATTAAGCACCAGTCACGCACTGGGGTCGATGTAATCGACTTAATCCCTTTGTCCTTGTTTGTCCTCTGTGTTTAGCCCATTGTGGGTAATAAAGAAATAAGAAACGTTAGCACGCCGGGCGAAATGCTTAGCAGTATTTCGTCTGTCTTTACGTTCTGAGTTCAAATTCCACCGAGAGCGACTTTGCTTAACATCTTTCGGGTTCGATAAATTAAGTACCAGTTGCATACTGGGGTCGATCTAATCGACTGGCCAGCTTCCCCAAAAATTTCGGGCATTGTGCCTATAGTAGAAAAGAATATGCTTGGTCATGAGATTTGAGGTGTTTGAAATTGACTTTGCATTATAAATGTATTAGTGAGTTTTAAATTTAAATGCATTTTTAGTTAAATAAGTTAGTAGGGTATTTGGAGTTTTAAGTACTTGATAAGTGGTTTGTGCATGAAGGTAGATTGGGTGTTTAAGAGATTCTTAAGAACAAAAATGGAAATATATAACATATTATGCTAATGGTTTGAATCAGATAGTTTTGTTATTGCAGTGATACTGAAGTGTGATCGTAAGTGCTGATCACATATATTTTCATATTTACCCAATGAGAAGGGCTACCTCCATTTCACTCTGTGACTACAGTCTGTCATTTCTGCGGACTGAGTAGCCGGAGATATGGTTGTTTGTGTTTTCCTGTTATTATTTTTTGTTACTAGAAAAGTTGGCTGCGTCGCCAGCGGATATCATTAGCTTGCTATATTTTCTCATTCTGGTCGCTTTTCTTATAACTTAGGTATTACATTTACAGCTAAAATCAGACGTATTATATTTGTCTTGCAGCATATTCAACTTGAAGAGATTTTTGTATATAAACATTGCTTCTTCATTATAACTGTCATTTTCCCTTTCTGTCTTATGTTTACCTATTTTATATTTTTAATAAAATATTTCCATATGTTTTATTCTATTTTGCTTTAAGTTTTTAGTTTATTAGTAACTTATATGCAGAAAACAATTTATTTTCAGTTTCTATTATAATATCTTATGGCACTATATTTCTTAATAAATATTTTCACTAAGTGGTTCTTTTAAATTGCAGCATTTTACATGCTAAAGATGAAACAGTCATAGTCGTCCAGCATAATTAGTATACTACATTGCCACTAAGTCGTCCAGCATAATTAGTATACTACATTGCCACATTCTATGTCTTATGACTAAAGACGGTGGTAAACGTGTTTGTACTTTTAACTTATGATTCAAAGTTAGGTTTTTGTCTATCTTTAATCTGACTTTATTGTATGGCTTACCTAGAAATATTTTCTCTTCTGCTTTACATCAACTTGAATAATTCATAATTACATCATAGTGTATATTTATATACACACATACATATGACGCCATATTAACATAATACTGGGTCCCTCGATTACTAAAACTTCTGTTGTTATTTCTCTGAAATAGTAACCGGAAAATCAGTTTACATATGTATAACATGCATAGATACATACTTACAAGCAAATGCATACATACACACGCCTGCATACAAAAGCTGGTAATCAGTGAGGAAATTGATATCGCGTTACAGGATCTTACGTTATGACAAGTTTTACAGTATTACTGAAGCAAATGAAAGAATAAAAGAATAAAAGAATAAAAGAATACTGACCACTAAATGGTAAAACCAAGAATATTGTTTATCCTGCAACTTTACAGTGATTTCCATATATCACAGTGGTACAAATTTCTCCGAATGAGGTACTCTATGGTATAAATCTGAAATGGTAGGAAGCCATTAAATACTTCATTATTATCTATCACTTTAGTTTTGGGCCCCAGAGCCAACTAGCCCTCCGCATGATCTTGTCCAAAAGTCCGCATGTAGTGCGGCTTTTAAGCTAGTTTATGAATATTTTTCAAATCTTTGTATAATTCCTTGGTTATCAGAAATATAACTTCTATTACTAATCGTGTAATTTTCCGGGAGCAGTGTCATATTTAGGCGAAATGACCAACAATTCCTACCTTGTGTAGTTTAGTACCGTGTGGTGTAGTTCAATGCACTTGCTCTTTGTTTCTCTTTTATACATTTTCCTCTTCAAATGGTGCTTTTGAAACTACAAGTCCAGAATATAAAACTGTCACTAATCAACAAAGGATATTCCAGCAAAGTAGTGCACTAAGTCAGAGTAATATAAGAGGAAATACTACACTACAAATGTATCAGATACTATACGTATTCAAAATATACAAACTGCATAAACAGAATTCATCAAATGCATATCGAAAGCCTCATGGAAGAGAACAAATCAAAATGAATTACACAAACTATAAACTAACACGAATATTATTCGCTCCAAATCTTAAAATTTAAAAGCCTTTCCCATTAATAACAAACTGTTAGCATGTAAACCAGTCAAGCTACTAATTATCAATGGAAATACTAACGTGATTCATGACTTCACTTACGTATAAGAACATTGCAAATTTTACGATATGTGAGTGGGTATATGACAGATTATCGCATCTTACTTCTTCGCTTTCTCCACAAAAAAAGCAAAGCATACTGTCTGACACACTGTGTCCTACATAATCGCTATCCCGATCGATAGACAACATATCTTTCCATAAATTGGTCCGTTCCACCTCGCGTCTTTCTCTTAAAACGATAACGAAATCTGTTTTGATCTTAGTGATGCAGTAAACGTTGAGATTCTTCTCCGGCGATTGGATGAAATGCTTTAAGGTACACTCTACCTTGTCAAAAATCTGCTAATTTTTTTCGCAGAAATAGCTTCATATTTAGCTCTTGTTTGATCTGCCAGCGTTAAAGAAGCGACAATTGATTTGGTTTCCGGTTAGCATACAATACTTGTGCGCGTGATGCGTGGGCGTATTGTCGTTTAAAGGTTTGAACTGACGTTAATATTGACTTCAAATGTTGGTAACATGCCAGAAATTTCGGGGAAAATGGGTAAGTTCATTATATTGACCTCAATGCTCAACTGGTACTTATTTTAATCGACCCCGAAAGGGAACTAGTAGATTACATTGACACCACCACCCCGTCCCCCCGTGTACTTACTTTATCGATCCCAAAAAGATGAAAGGGAGAATTTGAACTCAGAATGTAAAGACGGACGAAATATCACTAAGCATTTTGACCGGCTCGATAACGATTCCGCCAGCTCGGCGCCTTTAAATTCATAATAAAAAAATAGAAGAGTAATAAAGAACGGCATACTATTGAAATACCATTCAATAAAACTCTATTATTATTATTATTATTATTATTATTATTATTATTATTATTATTATTATTATTATTATTATTATTATTATTATTATTATTATTATATATAATCTCTCTCCTGGATAACAACCAAACAGCAGCAACAACAATAATAATAATATTAATCTTTTCTACTCTAGGCAAAAAGCCTGAAATTTTGTGGGAGGGGGCCAGCCGAATAGATCGACCCCAGTACGCTAGTGTTTAAATTATCGACCCCCGAAAGGATGAAGGACAAAGTCGACCACGGCGCAATTTGAACTCAGAACATAAAGACAGACAAAATACCACTAAGCATTTCGCCCGGCGTGATAACGATTCTGCCAGCTCACCGCCATACGATGATTAACCCTCCTCCTTCTCCCCCTCCGCTTCTTCCTCCTCCTCATCATCATCATCATCCCTCATCCTCTGCCTCTGCCTCCGCCTCCGCTCCCTGCTCCTCCTCCACCTCCGTTTCTTCATCTTCCACCTTCTCTTCCTCCTCAACCTCATCCTCACCCTCCTCCTCACCCTCCTCACCCTCCTCCTCCTCCTCCTCCTCATCATCATCATCATCATCATCATCATCACCATCATCCTCTACGAACTACAGTATGAATAATATAAAAGAAAACTAAAATACATTGAGCTCTTGAAAGGAAAATATGGCGATAATTAAATATTTGTATATTGCTTCGTGCGTTTTAAAAAAATTAACGTTGATTTATTTTCCTCTTCCTCAATCTTTATACATGCACGCACGCACGCACACAAGTACATATGCATTTACATTTATATGTATGTGTGTGTGTATGTGTATGTGTATATTTGTGTGTGTGTGTGTGTGTGTGTGTGTGTGTGTGTGTGTGTGTGTATTCACTTTCTTATCTATTCTCATTCTGCCTACTTTTTCTTCTCTGTCTCTCAACGATTTTCGATATATACATACATAAATCCATATATATATATATATATATATATATATATATATATATATATATATATATATATATATATATATATATATATATATACATACACACACACATCGTTTTATCTTTATTGTCCAGACCTTAAGAAAACACGAATAGGTTTTCTTTACCTCAAAGAATTATTCGCATTTATTTCAATAATAAATCGCAATAATATTTATTCTATTTGACAAGAGACTGGACCGACCATTACCACAGGCTCCGACACAGAAATGCCTCCTTCACACCGCAATAGTTTTAATACAAATGATGGTGGTAGTGGTCGGGGTGGGCGGAGAGATGAGTAAGTGTAGTATGTATGTAGCCGATATGTGCAAAGAACTAGTAGTAGTAGTAGTAGTAGTAGTAGTAGTAGTAGTAGTAGTAGTAGTAGTAGTAGTAGTGGGGAGTGGAGGTGGTGTGGGGGGGGGGGTACAAGAAGAGAAGTTGGTATGGTGATGCTGATGCTGACGATGTTGTTGATGAGGATGATGACGGTGATGAGATTTCTTATGATGATGATGATGATGATGATAATGATCATCATCATCATCGTCATCGAGAAAGAAGAAAGAACATGAAGAGATAACTGCTGATGGCGGCGACGACAAGGATAATGAAGAAGAAGAAGAAGAAGAAGAAGAAGAAGAAGAAGAAGAAGAAGAAGAAGAAGAAGAAGAAGAAGAAGAAGAAGAAGAAGAAGAAGAAGAAAGGAAGGAAGGAAGGAAGGAAGGAAGGAAGGAAGGAAGGAATCACGAGAAAGCTGAAATATGAATAATATGGATATGAATGAAGAATTATAAGACGAGGAACAAACATAAGAACAAAAATGAAATAACAGAACAAACGAAGGAAATACCAAAATAAAATAGAACCGCCGCCGCCACCACCAGCACCACCACCACTACCACAACAACAACAACAACAACAGCAACAACAGCAAAGATAATAACAGCAATATTAATAATAACAGTGATTAATAAAGCTTTATTGTTCGATTGAAAGAGAAATTGGCTGTTTTCAGAAATCGGCTGTTTTCGAGAAATTGCTTTCAAACTGTTTCTGCAATATATTATTATTAGGCCGGAGATGCTTATAAGAAAAATTTCTCTTATTCTAATATTATGAGAGAATCTGTGAAATTGTGGTACAAGCAATCAATAAGTAATATCATTCGGCAACGAATAGGGATATAATATTCTTGTTTTGTTACGTATTTTTCGTTTTTTTTTAATTTTATTTTTAGTTTTTTTTCTTTTTTACATTTGTTGTACTAATTTTGTTGTTAATATATTTTTGTTTTTGCTGTTGTTTTTGTTCTCATCATCATCATCCTCCTCTTCATCATCATCATCATCATTATTATTATTATCATTATTATTATTAATACTATCATTATTATTATTGTTATTATTTTTCCAATAAGGAGCTATGAGAAATAATAGATTAGGATAAATGTTCGCGTTTGACGTACGACTTGTCCAGTACCATGCATAAGAGTAGATTTGTTTGTTTGTTTCCTTGGACGGACATATTTGTATATGTATACGAGAGAGAGTGAGTGTGTATGTTTGTGTGTATTTCTGTTTGCGATTGTATATTTGGGTGGGTTTTCTGTAAGTTATTCGTATTGTGAGACAAGTCAATTTCGGTTAATTGCATAGCAAATATTCAAATCAACACATATCTCCTCTCGTACTTTCAATGTGCCTTCTTCTTCTTCTTCTTCTTCTTCTTCTTCTTCTTCTTCTTCTTTATTATTAGTATCATTATTATTATTATTATTATTATTATTATTATTATTATTATTATTATTATTATTATTACTATTATTATCATTATCATTTACTATGAGGAAATGGAATAATATCTTCAGTTACGAATAAATATAGATACACACAAACGCACACACACACACACACAAATATACACACATATGTGAAACATAATATATGTGTGTGTTGGGGTGGGGGGGGGTGTATATGTACATATATATATATATATATATATATATATATATATATATATATATATATATATAATATACACATATTGATATTGATCTTGATATTCAGCATTCTCAATATTCAGTACAGAAATTCAATAATTGAAATATTAATATCGGAGTCACAATAGGCGACACACATGTGCACACGTACGAACACACATCTTTACATTTCTGTGCTTAAATAAATATATATATTCATATATATTAACATACACACCATATCTATATACATTTATAAACACTCACACACATAAACATATATATATATATACATATATATGTACATGTGTGTGTGTGAGTGTGTGTGTACGTGCGTGTGTGTGCATGTGTGTGTGTGTGTGTATTCAAAGGGAAACATTGTTACAATCATATTTTTGATAAACATATGTTTAGCCTCCTAGCGAAAATAGACCCGTGGATAAACCACAGACCTATCTTAGAAGCCAGAAGAAGGAACAAGCAAAGTAATCGATTGATGTCTTCCATTGAATCTACAGACATGGTTCGATTACTTCCACCGCCTTTTGATAAGATGTATTCCATAAAGTCGGCAATAGACAGGGTTTCCTTCTTCGTAATGTTTGCTTCTTTTCATCTTTTTAGAGTCGATAAAATATGATCCAGTCGACTGATACAATCGACTATTCCCTTCTTCTATTCAATCGACTTACCCCTATGGTAGAAGCGGTTATCATCATTATTATTATTATTATTATTATTATGTTGTTTTTTTTCTTCTTTCTTCAAATTTTCTCCCATTTCTCGCCGAGTGTTTTCCGTACACCTAGGGCAGAGAAACTCGTTGTATGCGTTCCCAATTTACACACGCAAATTCACAGGTAAAACATGTATTTACAAAAAAAAAAAAAAAAATTCATGAATGGATGTTGTTTTCACAGCGATAATGCTCTTCTTAGTACATGAGTCGTTCCAGTTAGCACGATTTTTTGCACTTCCTGTAGAGATGGTAAGCCTGATAACATTTTCAAATAGGTTTCAGTACCTTTTTTTATCATTCCTAGAGATCCTACAATCACTGGTATGGTAGTCGCCTTGAGGTGCCACATTTTTTCAATTTCTATTAGCAAGTCTTTATATTTACTGATCTTGTCAAATTCTTTCGCCGCTATATTATGATCACAGGGAATACTCATGTCAATTAATAAACACGTCTTCTTTGTCTGATATTTTATAATAATATCCGGTTTATTAGCTTTTATAGTCTTGTCGGTATGTACGGGGAAGTCCTAGAGAATCGATACATTTTCTCCCTCAGTCACAGCTTCAGGGTGGTGTTTATACCATTTGTCAGCGGTTTTGATTTTATAATGCTGACATATTGTCCAGTGTAAATACTGGCCAACTCTGTCACGTCTTGCTTTATATTCTACAGGTGCTAAGACTCTACACCCTGAGATTAGGTGGTCTATAGTTTCAATCGCATCATTACAAAATCGGCATTTTGGGTCAGCTCCATTTTTTATCACATTGGCTTGGTAGTTCCGGGTTAATAAGCTTTGGTCTTGAGCAGCCAATATGAAACCTTCACTCTCTGCTTTTAGCCTTGAACTTCGTAACCACTGATGCGTGCGTTTCTGGTCGACATCAGCTTGTTTGCTACGAACCACATACTTGCCATGCAGAGGTTTCTGTTCCCATCTGCTAGCTAATTTTTCATGTGCTTTTGTCTTTGCAATTAATTTTATTTTCTTTGCAGCAGCAGTTGGCGCATTTCCTTCAACCTGATCAAGCTGGTGGGTATCTAAGAGTTCGGTAGCGAATTTTTTGTTCTCTTTCAGAATAGAGTGAAGCTTTTTCGGTCTTTCATGTTTTTCAACAAGTTTCAGCATCCAATCGTTGGTTGTTTCAAGGTATTTGGCCAGTCCGATTGTGGTGGTTTTGTACGTAAGTTCAAGCTGGATCAAGCCTCGACCTCCCTGAGCTCTGGGAAGGTAAAGACGATTCACGTCTGCCTTTGAATGGTGCATCTTATTACAAGTCAGTAGCTTGCGGATCTTTCTATCAATTTTGACTATTTCACTGGTATTCCAGTTAAGCACAGTGAAGCTATAAAGAACAACTGGGACTGCTAAGGAATTTATGGCTAACACCTTATTATAAGCATTCAGCTCAGACTTCAGAACTGCTCGAACTCTTCTGTAACATTCCTTCCTAACCGTCTCTTTCATGCTTGCATGCTGGATACCAGAGCCTTCATTTATTCCTAGGTAGTATTATTATTATTATTCAGTAGACTTTTTTTTTTCACGTGATTTCACTGTATTATTGAACGCAGCTCTGTGTACCTTGGATATGTGCTGTGATTTGTTGTGATGCTTTAATTTTTATTCTGTCGAACGTGTTTTACGTATAAATGTGTGTGGTGCCTAGTAGTGCTATTTTCTGTATGTTATATATACTTGTAGTGAAGGCGCGTGGCTTAGTGGTTAGGGCATTCGGCTTGCGATTGTAAGATCGTGAGTTCAATTCCCGGCGACGCGTTGTTGTCCTTGAGCAAGACAATTTATTTCACATTGCTCCAGTCCACTTAGCTGGCAAAATGAGTGCATATTCTCGGAAAATATTCTGAATCTGCTTCACTTTCATTTCTCAAAATGCATGAGAAATATGCTTGCGGGTTATTAACATCACGCCCTGCAAGAATGAGTAAAATGATAGAATTTAATCAAATTTACACAAAAATGTTTGATTAAATATTCTTTTTTTTTCTTTCCTCTTTCTTTCCTTTTTTTTCTGCCTTTTCCTTTTCGCCTGTTATAAAATTCTAACTTCAAGACTGATGATGTAATTCCATCAAAGTTTGGACGCTGGTTGCTCTCGTTCATATTTTAGACTTGAATTTCTATAATTTTGAATTTTTAACACGTTTTATTTTGAACTCGACAAAGACAGGCTTACTGCCGACATATCGTTTAACCAATAAAATATCTATTGTAATCGCATCACGCTCTTCCTCTTGTCTGTTTACCTTTGTGAAGAGTTGCGTCAATCTTTTTAAAATATTTTTATTATTAAGGAAAAGGGGAAAAAATAAAAAATAGAAAAGTAAACAAATAAAATAAAGGGGGGGGAAGGAAAGAAAATTTACAACAACAATGCTCTTCTCAATACGTGTGCCGTACAAGTTAAGACAATCTTTTGCACTTACTGCATAGAAGGTAAGCCAGGGATCATTCTTAAATAATTTTCAGCTCCTTTTTTGATCATTCCAAGTTCTCCCACAATCATTGGTATTGTAACCGTCTTGAGATGACACATCTTTTCGATTTCAATTAGCAGATCTTTATATTTTCTGAGCTTATCAAATTCTTTTACCGAGATACTATGGTCACTGGGTATGCTCATGTCAATCAACAAACAGACTTTTGTCCTTCACAAAATATCTAGTTTAGTTGCCTTGACGGTCCGGTCTGTACATACTGGGAAGTCCCAAAGAATAGTTACATTTTCTCCCTCAGTTACAGCCTCAGGGTGGTGCTTGTATCATTTGTCAACAGCCTTGATTCCATAATGCCGGCACACTATCCAATGTAGATATTGGCCAATTCTGTTACGTCTTGATTAATACTCTACAGGTGATAAAACCTTACATCCAGAGATTAAGTGGTCGACTGTTTCTATCCCATTGTCGCAGTATCGGTACTTTGGGTCTACATTTTTCATCACATTGGCTTGATAGTTCCGGGTCAATAAGCTTTTTTGTTATTATTATTATTATTATTATTATTATTATTATTATTATTATTATTATTATTATTATTATTATCATTATCATTATCATTATTATATGAGTTCGAACTCCGTTGAGGTCGACTTTGCCTTTCATCTTTTCGGGGTCGATAAATTGAGTACCAGTGAAACTCTCGGGTCGATGAAAACGACATATCCCCTACCCGAAAATTGCTACCCTTGTAGCATCATTATTATTAGTAGTATTGTTGTTGTTATTGTTATTATTATTATTAGTAGTAGTAGTAGTAGTAGTAGTAGTAGTAGTAGTAGTAGTAGTAGTAGTAGTAGTAGTAGTAGTAGTAGTATTGTTGATATTTTATACATTTTTCTTACATTTTAATTTTTTTTTAATATCTTTTTTTATTTTCGACTAAACGAACCCTCGAATTGAAATGCATTCTATTTGGAACCTACTTTCAGAAAAAAAGAAAAAAAAGGTATACGCGTCCCAACTTTCCATTTGTGTTTTTCCACATAACCTGAGGCACAGTGATGTTTTCAGAAATCTATATTATCAAATACATACAATTTGTGGTGATGGTGTCGCTTAACAAACGAAACGGAATAGATTGGTGGTGAAGGTGACGTTGAACAAACGAAACGAAATAGATTGGTGGTGAGGGTGACGTTGAACAAATGAAACGAAATAGATGGAAAATAATAAGAACATTTACATCCGTGTCGAGTTTCCATGTTTTCATATTCTTTTTATCATTTTTTTTTTACGTGTCACATTTTTTTTTTAAGCAAAATATTAAAAGAAATATTATTTCCTGAAGGGAAAAATTACCAAATTCTTCTGCAAAATACTTTTAATATAAATATATTCTAGCTTAAGGGTGTCAAATTATTCAGCTAATATTATTTGCATGTATTTGTTTGTTAAACAGCAGTTCGTGTACTTGTTTAGCTGCAAAACGGTACGCGTTACCTTAACAGCTATGGCAACAATCCCAGAAATGGTCCATATTAAAAACAATAGCAACTACGTAGAAAAAAATGCAGTGAATATTTCCTACACGTATTTCCATTGCTCGTTTGTTTCTCTATTACAGTTTCACTCGGGCATGATTCATCGTCGTAATTGATCGTGTATAACATGCCCGCGCGCACACACATACACACACACATGACATATACACACACGCGCGCAGGTAGACGCGCACTCATGCACACACATGAACACACACACACACAGATTGAGTCGTAAATATTCATATATATATATATATATATATATATATATATATATATATATATATATATATATATATATATATATATATATATATATACATATATATATATATATATATATATATATATATATATATATATATATATATATATATACGTATGTATTTACGCACACACACATATATATACATACAGTCATGTATATACATATAATCGTACATGTATGCACAGATGCATATATATACATACATACATGCATACATAGAACAATACATTCAAACATGCATACATACATAGATACACACACATGCATACATACATGCCTACATACATGCCTTCATACATACATACATACATGCATACATACATACATACATACATACATACATACATACATACATACATACATACATACATCGGTGAAGTACTTCGCTGAAATAGGTCCAATCAAAGCGGATTAATTTCCGACGAAGAACTTAAGAGAAAATGCAAGTGTAGATTTTCTGGTGTGTTTTTAATTTAAAATTTGTATTGCGATCGTGTTGACTATTTCTCGTTTTCAAGTGCGATTACAATATATATATGTACATATATATATGCGTATATGTGTGTTTGAGTTTGTGTGTTCGTGCGTGTATGGCTGTGTGTGCGTTTGTGTATGCATATATAAATCTTTACATAAATTCCCCGTAAAATTCTGTTGATTGTTCTTCGAGCCACTTCTTCATTACAGTTTTCACTTCCTCGTCACTGGAATAATGTTTACCTCTCGAATCCTCATTCATGAGACCGTGGAAGTGAAAACTGTAGTGAAGAAGTCAACAGAATTTTACGGGGCAGGGATACATGCTCTCATTCGAAGGTGGAACATTGCTATTGAGAGAAACGGTGACTATGTTGAGAAGTAGGGATGTTATCCACAGAGGACCAACTTCATTCTGATGTATGATACATGTTCCTGTGTTGGTAATGATTCCTATCCTAAACAAAATGACATGACTTTTTGACTCACCCTCGTACACACATACATGTAAACATACATACTTACCTATCTATATGTCACTTAATGTACCTCATCGGAGACACCTTCTCTTTTCCTTACCCGTTCTTCTTTCTTCGTTTATAGTTCCATGAAAACAGATCGGTGAAGAAATAGCGGTGGTGTGGTTTTTATTAGGGTGGAGTCTGACTAACTAGATGTGATTTACGCAGTGTTGTGCTATGAACATCTTTTACAGCATACCTGAAACATGATATGCTTAATCAGATCACGAAAATTCAACGTACTGCCGTCAGCTATGCCTTCAGAGATAGTCTTTCAGGCAAATGCCCTTACGCCAGCTCAGTTCTTGCAATTGTAGGTATTTAT
>NC_142935.1:21722977-21725477 GCF_046866305.1 Octopus bimaculoides
TGTGAGTGTTTATTGAGCGGAAACACCTGAAAGCCCCACGAGGCTCCGGCAGGGGGGGGGGGTGACCCTTGTTGTACTCTTCCGCTCCAACATTCTCTCACCCTTTCTTCTTGTTTCTTGAGTAACGCTGCGATGGACTGGCGTCCCGTCCAGCTGTGGGGAACACATACGCCATAGAAACCGGGAAACCGGGCCCATGAGCCTGGCTAGGCTTTGAAAGGGCGACGTTTATCGTATTTTTATAACTGAGTAATATAGTGGAGTAACTCCTGACACAAAAGATTATATAAATTCAAGATTATTCGAGATGTATGATAAAACTGAATCTGGTAAGATTCTCGCCAGTATTGTTATGTTTACCAATTTTGTCTATTTTTAGGACGACATATTCCTATGTGCCAAAGCAAACCTCACAGTTATTGATTTTTTTCCCCATTAGTTTTGTGACTTGTAAAATGGCATCAAAATGCAAAACGAAAATTTTTCCACACCCTAACACTTTCTGTAATAGCTAGAACGTTGAGATCAATCAATCAGAGAATTCCTTCACATTATTTAAGAGTTCTGTTGTTCCAGACGTATCAATCTGAACTTGTATTAAAACTTCAGGTGAGATAGGTGAGAAAGCGCGGTATGAATTATTGAAATTTTAAACCGAATATACCAGTATTTCTTTTGCTATAGAAAGCAAGTTGCCATCGAGGTTGAACGTGTTCCGATTAAAGAGACTATAGAATTGTAACTAAATAAATCCAAGAGTAATTTTAGATTAACATTGATCTGTGCCGTGTAATAGAGCGAGTCATTTTAATTTTTCCGGGCCAGATTACACAGTTATTTTCTATCTTGTAGCGTAACCGCGTTAACAAATGGATATTTGGCGGAAAATACATTCGTCAATGTTGACTGTTATTCATTGTCGCTCAATAACTGAATTATTCAGTAACTGAATATTTCTCATTTCACTCCCATATACATTTGCCGGTGACAATAACGTTTCAAGGATAGGCGGGACTTCCTTTGATATTATTGTCGATAATTATATCATTCATTGCTCTTTGAAAAGCTCTTTCAGCATTAGTAACACCAAAGGATAACTCTGTAAACTGGGATATGAGTTGAAAATGCAGAGTGGTTCTTTCAGAATGGAATCTGATGTTACACTGCTTTCAAATTCAGTTTCCTTTACAATTCATTGTAGGAAATAGAATACATGAGGCCTCCAATATTCAGAAGTGAATGCACATCTAGAAAGCAATAATGGTTTATGCTTTGTGGGTAGTCAATAGTAATGCATCGTGTGTAACTCTTTCTTATTACCATCAATTTTTTCTCGCCATGAAAAGACTAAGAGCACAGTAATCAAGAAAATGTTAAGAATCTTTCTATACTTATTAAGCAGAAGAAAGCAATTTGATTCAGTAGCAATTGATGTCAAATATTGGTATATCTATGGAAAAATAAGAGAGTTCAGCAACATAAGTACAAGCAGAACAACAAACAAAAATGTTAGCATTCTCTTTAAAAAGTTTAAAGATATTGCAATGAATCATTAAAGAAGTCAGCCATGTCTCAGGGTTATAGATGATCATAATTTAGGCAAAATATTTCTATACAAAACTTATATTTAAAAAAGGGTGAAAATGGAAATATCTGATACGCAGAACGAGAAACAAAGAATCTATATAAACTGAGTTCCCGAGTCAATTCCAGGACAACGACGTAATGATAAAAGGGAAAGATATGCGTGAATTTCTTAAGCCATGAAACTGCTGACATTACTTGAAACGAGAAGAATTATTAATTGGTTAGTCACGTAGATACACAAACAAACACGCACACATACATACACACACACACATACGAGGTGCGTTCAAAAGGTACACGAGTTCGTTTTTTTTTTTCGCCAAAACTAATGGCACGGTGTTAAAATCCTTTAGGTGGAGGGAGATACGGCTCTTGCGGCACATGCCGAAAAACTTTCGCGTCAGTAGACAGCGTCAGTTCCCGGTTGTTACTATTAGAGTACAGATATGTAGTGCGCGTTCGCTGGATTTTCGTTTTTATTTAAAATGACCGAACGCATAGAGCTGAGATCATAAACCCATCTCATCACCGGTGATGATTGTCTTCATGAAGTCTTCGTCTGGTTTGCATAATCCAGTATGTCCTGAGCGAGTTCCTGGCGGAGTTCCTTCAGCTGCTGTACCAGCTCTTCTGGTTCAGTTTTGCAGTTACTCTCCGCTTGCACAAATCCTCAGTTAAAATGGAATGCAGTGTTCCTGTGCTGATTCCCACTTCGCGAGCAATTTCCTGGACTACAGTAATCCCTCACCATATCGCGGTTCACCTATCGCGGTCTATTAGTTAATCTTACGTCGATTCCTCTGTGGTGTTATTCTTTTCTTTTTTTTTTTGCATTTATACTAATTAAATATATACAAATTATGAAAATAATAATGAAAAATATACAGTACTGTTTCTACTTCGCAGATTTTCA
>NC_142935.1:21730477-21732977 GCF_046866305.1 Octopus bimaculoides
TCAGAGTAATGGTGAAGATTTTATCTTTATGTCAAACGCCACAGGTTCTATGGATAAACAATCGTATTCAATAATAGATAACATTGATTTCTTACATAAGGACAAAGCTGAATATATTATAGATGACGGCTATAACCGATATTATTGGTAGAAACAGGTGACTGGCATTTATTTATGACTTTGAAAAGATCAAAAGCAAATGCTGAAAACTGTGTCATTTGAACTTAGCTTATTAAAGGACAAAATTTGATACTTCAAGATATGCAGCTATGCCATTCCGATGCTGTTATTATTGTTATTATTATTATTATTATTATTATTATTATTATTATTATTATTATTATTATTATTATTATTATTATTATTATCATCATCATTATTATCATCATCATTATTATTATTATTGAGTGAGAGAGCAGTGCATGCCATCAAAGTGACACTGGGGTAAAATATACGAAGTCCATTATACTCATCATGACTACCCGTCCGATAAGGATACACCAGGTACATGCATCACAACCATACGTGCGTGACATGGTGATCTCATATCAAGATAAACAGCGCATGACCTTGCAGGTGGTGGCCCAGTTAGAATTTTATTCAGGTCGAGTAGCCCATCCCGCTCAAAAGGTCCCTGAATGAGGTTCGCTTAAGGATGCTGAGGAAAACACCCATGTTTCCAAAGGTGAATTATTCAAACCCCAAAGAATTCCTCTCAACACATGGCTATGATGCTCTCCCACTACTTCTGGTCATGATCAGAGATGCACATATCGTCAGACACCAAGCGATATGCTCAACTGGTTAAGGTAAAACAACTGACAAGCAAATCTGTGGTATTAAGCAGAATATTTGCTGTAGCCCACCTTTTATACCAAGACAAAACAATGTACATGATAAAACTTCCAATCAATTAAGATCAGAAGCCACGAGAGCCACTTCCTGGTACTGCATTTATTATTATTATTATTATTATTATTATTATTATTATTATTATTATTATTATTATTATTATTATCATCATCATCATTATTATCATCATCATCATCATCATCATTATCAACATCATCATCATCATCATCATTATTATTATTATTATTATTATTATTATTATTATTATTATTATTATTATTATTATTATTATCTTTGCATAGCTTCTAACGCTGGAGATGTACTACGGTATCGCTGTTTACTACCAGTGAACTAAGGTTATACACTTCTTATTTTGCGAGCACCTTCCGCCGTATCCGAGCGGTTCCAAGCACTGCTGTTTCCTGCATGTGTTCCACCCTTGTTTCAGCCCCTATTTGTTCCACTTACTTCTCAATATTTTTACTCACTTTTCCCAGGGCTCCGACAATTATTGGTACTACTACCACCTTTTTCATCGACCATAACTGCTTGACCTCCCAGGCTAACCTGTCAAAGTAGATCCTCTGAGAGCGAATAGATACTTGCATCTTTTATCGTTTATTTGTTTCAATCACCGCACTGCGACCATGCTGTCGTATCACCTGAAAGGGTTTAGTTGAACAAATCGACTCAGTCCCTTTTTTAATTCTGGTAGTTATCCTATCGGTATATTTTACGGCCCCACCAATTGAAGGTGAAGTATTAAAACAAACATCGGTTGTGAAGTGTAGAGGGACACAGAATAAAAACACTCACGCACATAAATACACATATACATATATATGAACATATACATATATATGAACACATCAGTTTTCTTGATTTTCTTCTTATATCATTGGCAGATGTTACAATTTTCCTGTGATTCAGAAGAGTGAAAACATCTGGCTCTGTTGTATGAGTACAGCAAACACTACTCACAGCCAAATACACACGTACAGACCCACAACGTACAACCTAAAACACATATAGTGAGGCATATGCCTGTGTGTATTGGTGTGTGCCAAACATAATTTAAATTACTTCTCTGACAATTCTTTTACGAATAATGTCTTTTGTGTATTTTAATTTCATTCCAGAATTAAACATTCTATGCGTACACAATAACGGTATAATGCAAAAGATTAATCGATGAATTTCGGAAAATATAAATGAACTGATACTTCAAAATCGATTGTTTTTTAATCTTTATAGTCGATAGGAAATTATTTTGTAAGATCTTTTCTGTAAAACCAGGTATGTGGGTGCTTAGATCATTGACTCTTCAAGAGGTAATATGCAGATGAGCAGGGATATCAAGGGTGCGTTCTTCGTATGAATCCGACTTGAAATGTTTTATCCCTAATACCAATATCTCCATAAAATTTTGCAACCTAATGCTAAGTGCATGATGTAAATACCATTATTATCATCACTATATTCTCATAATGAGCCTGAGAAGGCCTTAAATCCTTAAAAGACTTATCAAACGGGGATTCATGTGTTCAAAATTCAGCGTAAATGAATAAATGGAAAACGGAAAATCCTTCACAGAAATACCAAACCGAACACAGTCACGTTATTTACATAAGATAGTAAGTTTAAATAA
>NC_142935.1:21752977-21760477 GCF_046866305.1 Octopus bimaculoides
TTTAAAGCCCCAACCTCTCATTTTTTTTCCACAAACACAAACACACACAAAATGCTACAATCACATATACACCCACATACGAGCGTATATATATATATATATATATATATACATACATATCTATACATACATATATATATGCATATATATATATATTTATTTATTTATATATATATATATATATATATATATATATATATATATATATATATATATACGTATATATATATATATGATTATATATAAACGTATATATATTCACTTACATATACCTACATATATATAAATATAAGTGTGAGCATTGTTCCTTGTACGTTTGCATGTAGGCGTTATCTATATAAGCTTATCAATACTCGACATTTTCTTTATGAATATAACTTTCATCATTCTCATTTTATGTGTCCCAATGGACGTAACATGAAAACAATATTGTTTCTTATCTTACAGTGCTTATATAACTATATATCATATAATTCTCTAAGATATAAGTTTTTCAGTTAGCTTCATTTAATACACTACATATACACAGAAGAAACATGGCAATATTTGCTATAATTCTAATCGATTCAAAACGGAGGCCGATGAGATTTTTCAAGTGGAAACTTGAATTTTTTTACATTTTTCAAGTCTTTGTTAGTTTTTGGCGAATCTTGCTGGCAATGTTTGTTCGTTTCTTTGTTTCCAATTTCATTCTTTTATTCTTTTTCAGATAATTTTTTTTCTGAGTTTATACAAATTCATACATATGTATGTATGTTTGCTTGCATATATATATATATATATATACAAGCATATATACACACACACATATATATATAGATAGATACATACATATATAGATACATACATACATACATACATATATAGATACATACATACATACATATATAGATAGATACATACATACATATATAGATAGATAGATAGATACATACATACATACATACATACATACATACATACATAAAGATCTAAGCAATATGCACGCTTGTCTGTTTCAATGTATGTATAGTCTTATACATACATAGAATATTTTTAAATGTAATGCATATAAACATATATACACATGTTTTTAAAGGCAAATTTCTGTATGTTTGTGAATGGGTATGTCTGTTTTTGTGCGTGTAAGTGTGTGTGACTATATATGTGATTATATGAGTACGTACGTGTATGTGTGCTTGTATGTGGGCGCTTATGCGTGTGTGTGTGTGTGTGTGCGTGCGTGCGCGCGTGTGTGTGTGCGTGTGTGTGCGTGTGTGTGCGTGCATGTGTTTGTGTGTGTTTCTTCCTAAGTCAGAATCCATATAATCTTCTCAATGCTTCTGAAAGGATGACTGCGTGCGTGTGGTGAATGTTTGGTATGTGTGCGTGTGTTTGGCTTTGTGTGTGTGCGCGTGAATGTAAGCATGTTTACATACATACACACAAACACACAAACAAACACGCACAAACACATGCACACATACATATGTATGTCGATCTATTATTTACATGTTTACGAGTGCGTGAAAACAAGAGAATATACATTTATATACGTACATGTGTATGTGGACTTAAAACGATAAGACACCTGTGCTCTACAACGTTGGATCTACAGGCTTTCTGTCTGGCGAACATACTTCATATACACACTTATAAGTATATGAACATACATAAATACATCTATATACACATATATATGTTTATATATATATATATATAATGATATGCCTGTCTTGTAGCATACTGTTTTCCATGTAAACAAGTAGTGATATTAAATGTGTGCTCGTCGGTGCGCGCACATGTGCGTGTGTATATTTATGTATGCAGATGTATATATATATATATGTGTGTGCGTGTGCGTGTATGTGTGTGTGTTCCTACGCATGCAAACATCCATACACACAAGTGCATAATGATACACATGTCTGTGTTTGTCTATGTGTGTGTAAATATATATATATATATATATATATATATATATATATGTGTTTGTATGTATATATATAGATAAATGCACAGACGCACACACACACGCCCAATTTCATGGACACGCGCGCGCACTCCCCACACACACACACACACACATACATATATACATATATATATATATATATATATGCGCATTAAGAAATTAATCATGACCATATTTCTCTCAGACTTGAAAACCAGATTCGGTTAATGTGCACTTCTCCAATACGGCAACATCAAAGTGTTTGAAAATATTCGATTAATTCTCTAAAACTTGTAAAGAAAAATACATAAAATGCAGAACAAAAACTGCTCACGGTAAATTATACTAGCATTTTGTTTCAAGTAATAATAAAAAAATTACAAGATTAAAGTTAATTTTTAAATATTACTTATGTGAAAAAGTTTTTTGTGTTCTCATGAGGACATTTTTTTATACGTTTAAGTTAGAAAAAGTAAAATGAGCTCATATGTCATATGCAGTTTTTACATATGTTTGTTAGTCTACATGCGTGTGTGTAAACTTTATACTTGCTAGATTTTTATTCTCGTCTATGCGATGTTATGATTTTATGTTTCTGCGTCGGTAAGTCACATTTTGTGTATCTCTGTGTCTATGTTCTTTTGGGTACAAATACATATATGGTGTGTGTGTGTGTGTGTGTGTGTGTGTGTGTGTGTGTGTGTGTGTGTGTGTGTGTGTGTGGCGTTTGTATGTCTGCTTATATGTTATGGTATCTACATTTACAGTACAAAAATGTAAACATATGTATATGTATATGTATATATATATATGTGTGTGTGTGTGTGTGTGTGTGTGCATGTATGTATGTATGTATGTGTGTATGTATGTATATACACACACAAATATATATACATATATACATATACATATATACATATATATATATATATATATATATATATATATATATATATATATATATATATATATATATAGATATATATATATATATATATATATATATATATATACATATATATATATGTGTGTATATATATATATATATATATATATATATATATATATATATATATGCGAGTAAAAATAAATACAAAAAAAGGTGGATTTTTTTGTATGATTGTGTATAGAGGAATATATTATTTTGCTTAAAAGAGCTCCAACACTGTCTGTTTTTTATGCCCCATCTACATTCCTGCAGAACCAACGTGGGGCATAGAATATGGAACACACAACATACAATATAACATACAATATATAATACAAAACAAAATAAAAATGGATGGCACCATGAAATAAAGTATTGAATGCAGATGAAACACCGAGTGTTCAATACAAAGGATCAAACACATAAATATATAAATATAAATATATATATATATAAAGGCGACTCGAGTTTCAGGGCTATTTCCCTTCGTCATGGCCGGTATGACAGTCTTTAACAGACTGTAATAAGTTGGCTGGTTTTCTGTCTTTTATACCAATTCCTTTGGATGGCAGCAGTAGGTGTCTGGCTATTTTTAGAATTGATGTTAAATCTATTTTTAGACATGATGATATTTTAATTTATTGTTTTGTGTGGGTTGTAGGGATAAGATTTTTAAACCGCAGTAGGTGTTTGGCTGTTCTTAGAAATGATGCCAAATCTATTTATAGAAATGATGATATCTGAGAGATTTTTTGTGTTTTGGTTACAGGGATAAGATTTTTAAACCCCAAGTAAGATGGATTTAATCATTGTTTGTTAAGAGTGGGTTTGAATTTCTTAATAAAGTCCTTTTCTTTGCATTTTCTTTCAATTTCATTCCGGTTGTAAAGTTTATGGAATGGAAATATAATAAAAGTTTGATGACCACATGTTGCTAGATGGTTACTCAGTGGTATTTGGCGGACTTCTGGGTTTTTAATCTGTTGTCGATGTACCCGTGTAATTAGATACATGTATATAATCATATATATATATGGTGTTATTATTTTTCTGTAATAATGCCCTTTATATAAATATAAACGAATAATTATATTCTTGGGAATAGAAATTTCCCTCATGAATTTTTTTACACACTGACTTCTTGATAAAATTCTTGTTAAAAGAGTTTTATCTTTTTTGGAATTTACTTATCAAATGTACACACGGAATACATTCAATGTTGAATTTTTTATTCCTGTTTCCACATGGGTACCCAAAAACAACCCGGAGGTATTTCCCGCTTCTTTGATGAAGATATATGCAGATAAACTTCATTCCCTTTACTCGGTCGGATACGTAGTTGTTCGCTTTTGGTGAGGTGAGAATTCTGTTTATTTATATATATTTTTGGGACAATATTGTGCTGATGAACGAAATCTAGATTCATTCTAGTAATCGCGAAATCGGTCGATACGCAATTAAGTCTATTTAAAAGAAAGTTGGTAATCTTCTGTTGGTTGTTTTTTCCTCTCATATACGTACTAAATGCGGTTATTTTGAGAAGTCCACTGTGTGGCGTTATTATTTTTCTGTAATAATGCCCTTTATATAATATATATATATATATATATATATATATATATATATATATATATATATATATATATATATATATATATATATATATATATATATATATATATATATATACATATATATACGATTAAACATATAGATATAAGAAAGAAAGAAAGAAAGAAAGAAAGAAAGAAAGAAAGAAAGAAAGAAATATAGCGTCAGGGTGAGAGAAATGGATGGTGTACAAATGAACAGCTTCCCGGTAGTGATCGGGTCGATCGGAGTTCAACTGGGGTTAACAAAGGATCCACAGAAACAAGAACTCGAATTTCAGCAAATCAATTGACGAAAGAAAACGATATATCAAAATTCACTACCGTCATGTGAAGTACAAACACCATTTCATTGCGATATTTTATTCAATAAAATCTCATTAATAAAAGTATTTATAAGGTCAAAAATATCTGCGTATAAAACTTTATATTATAGCATAAATAAAACTTTATATTATAGTATAAATAGGAAAACATATCTATTACATCGTTGACTATAAATTCGGTTTTATTTTAAGACTACGTTATTTATACGGTATTGTTCAGAACGGATATATAACATAGAACATTTGTAAACAAACTAAAATAAAATGCATCAGTTTGGTGATAATTATGTTAATAGGAAAACAAATTTTGAAGTAAACATTGAGTAAAAAAAAATCATTCTAATTAAATGATATAATCATTTTGAAGAATTAACGATTTTTCTTTTTCGTTTTGATTTGTTTTATAACTGTTCGTTTCAAAGATATTGTTCCAGCTTTTGTCTATTGATTTAGAATAATACATCGAACCACTCCAGTTGAAGACCATACATATGTAGATAGATGAATATAAATGCTGCGAAGTAATATTAACGTGTTTGCCTATGTACGTATGTATGCATGTGTGCTTGTATGTATGTATGTATGTATGTATGTATGTATGTAGGTAGGTAGGTATGTATGTATGTATAGGTGATTTTCATGCGTGTTAGATCTACGCATTCTTGCCAGAACGTGTTGCACTTAATGTGGAATATAGCTAAACGACAATGGAACTGCTACGATATTTAAGGGTTTAGCTGTGTCCATAATTTTCCGTGGATCATCGAGAATATGTCCTTCAATTTTTTTAAGACATTACTTGTTGTTTCAAGAAATGACCATTTCTGCGTCTAGATTGTCATGTGACCACGTAAAAGTTTACATGTTGACTCCAACTTTCATCGATAGGTGTTAAAGAGAAAAACCTCTTGATAAATGTCATCATATATTTATGAGGCTAACATTAGAAAAGAAAAGGACAGCGGAAGTGCAACATGTTTGGTGGCGTCAGACGAAATGTCCTGTGGTATTTACGGCCTCTTCAGTCCTGGGTTCAAACCTCACTGATATAAATAACATTTAACTTTTAGCCTCTGATGTCAATAAAATTAAGTAAAAGCTCAGTGCTGGAAAGGGTTTGACAAAACCTACCCTAAACACATAGCATTCAGCTTATGTTTGCTATCAATGTTTAAACCATAGTAAAGCGGTGAAGGTGAACTGTCAGAATCGTTAGCACACCGAACGAAGTGTTTGGCAGCATTTACAGTTTTTGCGTTCCGAGTTCAAATTCCTCCAAGGTATTCTTTGCCTTTCATTCTTTGGGGATTGATGAAATAAGTATCAGTTGAAGACTGGGTCGATTTAATTGGCTTAACCCAAACCTGCTATCCTTGGGTCTATATTTGAAACCAATATTCAAAACAGAGTAATTCTAACTGTCTTCTAAAACAAAAAGTGTAAATATATATTTTGATTGTTATACACACTCCATAATATTAGAAGGCGGGGGTGAGCTTATGCACAACACAAACATTTTATCACTTTAAACGAATCATCTATGCTGGTTGTTTAACAAGGTATTGCATCAGCGTCTTTCAAGGATCGAGGGAGAACCAATGAATTAAATTAAATAGTAGAGAACAAACAGTAGTTGTGCTATATTTCAAAAGAGTGTTAGTAATATTTGGGGAGATCGGTATGAAAATCCGTAAGCCACTTATTAAAAATGTTTTTGTAAAACACAATGTTCGGTTTGTTAGACCAATATTGCATCCCGCGTTTAGTATTTATAACCATGGCGGTACTTACTTAGCATTCTGATATAACTAGAAGATATATCGTTTCCTTAGGAAAAATATGCTGTCCATTGATAGTGTAAGCTGATTAGACCTGATGAATCGCACATGTAAGTGCATAAAAGCTCGCATTAACGATTCCATGTATTCAAAAAGTAAAAGTAAAATACAAAAGACTAGTGAGAATCAAACATACATATTTAGTCAAATCCTGACAAATTTCGAGTTCTAATCACACAGGCATCAGTGTCGATAAAATAAAAGGATCAATCATATATTTTAACAATTAATAAGCAAGAAAATAAAACGGAAGTGTGTTCGTGAACATCTGAAGTGCTAGGGATAGCAGCCAAATCTTCTTTAAGTTGCTATCCTATCGTCTTAAAATATCAAGAAAACCTGTGTATTCAGAATAGTAGTCCTCAGGATAAATTTGGACCTTAAATTATGATCATGGTTTATTAACGCTGACTTTTATTTAAAACAGTTGCCTTTATGCCTAAGCAAGAAAATAATATCGTGAAAACAAAATGTGCTGTCAAATGCAGTCAATTCTGAAAAAAATTGGTTAACTAAAAGCTGAATATGAAGTAACGACACATTTTTTTATATACACTTGAGATAAGAAAGCGAATACGTTTAGTCATTATAGATCTGGATACATCGCTTTACAGAAATAGTTCTGTGATTCTATCGCCTGAGTTCAAATAACATGAAAGGCAATTTTGTTTTTCGTCATTTTGGCGTAGATTAATATCGTACCAGTTAAGTCTGAGATCCACTCTTCTTTTGCATATATACTTGAAATTCAGCTACGCTGCGCAATGAGAATAATCCCTAGAGACCATTCACGATGTAGAGTGAGATTCAGCGATGGGCTACCAACTTGTCATAGATGCAGCGATGCGCAACTGAAACGGTCGAA
>NC_142935.1:21765477-21770477 GCF_046866305.1 Octopus bimaculoides
CTGTTGCTACAGCTGTTCTTTAAGTCAGGCCCATCTCTGACCACACTGGCATTTAATCAAAGCAGTTCCAATCTTGTCCATCCGGTCTTTGCAGGTATCAGAACATAATATATTTCTGTAAGACTCATATTCTTTCTAAAATGGCAAGGTGTAATTTAAAGAAGATTTAGCTTGCATTTCTGCAAGCTCAGAGGACTACGAAAAGACTTAGCTTTTCTCGTCTGGTGTTCCATTGAATTCTATACATGTTGCAATCCAGAACTTAATAACAAACATAAATTATGTGAGTGTGTGTGTGTGTGTTTGCGTGTGTACAGTGTATTCTAAACAATATACAAAAGCAACATGTTTATCGATAAATATGGAGTGCCTGCTCTTATATATGGCTTTTACCTTCACCCATTGGGCAGCTGGTAAGTGGAAATATGCGACTTGATCCACAGCTGAATTATGTTTACGATGCTTTCCTAAAAATGGTGGGAGGCTCTGGTGTATGACACCACACAACTTCCGAAACCAAAGTCTCCGACACCTGACAACTAATTCGAAGAATACAAGCTTGGAAGTCGGCTCTGATCTGCTAGTAGTGTTTGAAGCCAATGACGTCATAATCTATTCCGAACGCATGATGGGGCAGGAAACTTGCGTGTATCTTTGTGATCCAGGAATGAAACCTCAGTCCACAGAATGGCATCATAACTATTCTCCGATACCTAACAAGTTTAAAAATCATCAATCAGCAAAGAATGTAATGGTGATATTTTGTATAGAAGGGAAAGACATTATTTTCCAGGATTTTCTAGAACGTAACTGTACCATGAATACCTTGCAGTGCGTTGAAAAGGCACTGGGCGGATGAAATCGATAAAGAATCTGAAAACAATCCACATTCCCCATGACAGCCATTTTTTGGCAAGAAATCAAGCAATCGGCAAAATGGGTGGTCCACCCACTCTACACACCTGATCTCACGCCCTTCGACTTTTACCTGTTCGGTAAATTAGATAAATGTTTTCGGGGACAGCAGCGTCATGAAACAGATGAGATGAGCTTGGTACTGAAGTGCTGAGTGCAACAGTACACACTTGAACCGTTTCAAAGAGGATTCCAAAGTTGGGTGGACGATGGCGAAATTGCAGCACATATCAGGAACACGATGACACATTCATATAAAACAGTTATTGACATATTTGTGTTCTTCAAGGACCTTAGATCCACTTTGGCCTAAATGATAGATTTCAAAAGGAGATAAAAACAAGACCCAGTTTCTCTTCTGCGGCTATGACTAAGCTGAGCACCATGTAGAAAAGCAATTTCATTAATTTTCCGACAAGACTCAGAGTGAAGTCCCTGATAAATTCAATCCTTCTATATGGGGGTGAGAGCTGACTCAAAGAATCGACATAGAACGAAGAAATCAGGCGTTTGAGTGCAAGTGCTTCAGAAGGCTTCTACACATCCCGCCGTACACAGAGCACGAAATTAACATTTTTGTCTGGCAGAAAATCAACAAATACGCAGACAGAGAGAAAGAAAAAAAAACCTTGCGCAAGTAAAGATACGAGAACTTGCCTGACACACACGTATCCTGCCTCAGCCCGCTGCCCTAAACTATTCTTTAGAGCGTAGTTGAAATAGGGGGAAAGAGAGCCAGAGAAAACACTTGTTTGACGACATCAAGGATTGCGTAGGTCACAATACTGCGAATGTGCTACGTATGACAGAAAACAAAGACCAATTTCGACGGATACCTGTGAAAAACGTCCAGAGTGGCATTCCAGCGACTGGCAACATCATTTAAGGGATCTTAATAATAAACATGAACATAAACCATTATCTACGGACGAATACAACATTTAATATAAGATTTTTGTAGCGTATTCACATATAGAAACGGCTCTCTCATTCTCTCTCTCCCCCTCTCACTTTCTCTCACTCTCTTTCTCTCTTTCTCTCTCTCTCTCTCTCTCTCTCTCTCTCTCTCTCTCTCTATATATATATATATATATATATATATATATATATATATATATATATATATACATATACACACACACATATATATATACATATATACATATACATATATATATATATATATATATATATGTGTGTGTGTGTGTGTGTGTGTGTGTGTGTGTGTGTGTGTGTGTGTGTATGTGTGTGTGTGTGTGTGTGTGTGTGTGTAAACATGGTCGTATGACATTCATAGTTTACTGTTATTTCTTGCATGTGCCGCAGCGAGTTGAACTTACCATCCCTCCAGAACGAAAGGACCACGTGCGGATGCAAGAAATAACAGTAAACTATGAATGTTATTCTTAATTTTAATTTCAATTTTATTTTATTAATAGCCCTCGTCTCTTCTCACATATTTTATACTCATTTTTTATAAGGTTCTTTCAAAAAAAAAACGAAACATGTAATGTAAGTTAATTAAAACACCTAATTTTTTTAAAAAGTGGCATTTTCATTTTTGTTGATCTTTAATATCTACTTACTCGTGTGGTACATTTACAAATCTTTTCAAATATATATGTGTGTGTGTGTGTGTGTATATATATATATATATATATATATATATATATATATGCAGCAAAAGAATTATATATATAAATATATATGTGTAATGAAACAATTGTAGTTGAGTATGTCGATTAATTAATAAATTAATTTGTATCCATTAGCTCCCTCTGTTTTCTAACTCGATAATATGTGTATATATATATACATATATATATATGTATATGTATGTATTTATTAGTGAATGTCTGTATACTCACACACTAACACATGTATATGTGTGTGTGCATATATATTTGTACATATGTATGTGTGCGTGTACATATGTACGTATATATATATATACACACACATATATATAGATATACATACATGTATACACGCATACATACATACATACATACATATATATGTGTGTGCGTGTGTGTGTGCGTGCGCGCACGTGTGCGTTTGCGAGTATGTTTCTAAGGAATATATATATATATATATATATATATATTGATTCCTAACTGTTTATGTAGCAACGGCACTCCTTGTCGAAGAAGTATCTGTCTTACATTTCCTTCTCCACCAAAATGTCAATACCCATCATCCTAGAAATTGTTATCTGATAAAATGCATTGGAATTATTCTAACAGAGAAGGAACAAAACCTTTGATCACTTTCACATTAACGTCCACAAATGTCAATCATTTAGCCTTTCAAAGGTATCATTATACGTCTTTTATGAAACATAAAATTTATACCGCTTTCTGTCTTCCACTTTTATATCAGTAATTGTACGCCGTTTGCTATGCACACGTCCATGAATATGTTTTCCTTTATTTTCAAGTATCTTTAACTTAGGCAATATCACGTCGAACTTCAAAGCTTGATTATTGAAGCGTACGAAATCCGAACACTTTAACTCTCATTCAAACCTCGTTATACAATATTAAAATCTGTTATTCAAAGCATCTGACACCGGATATCTATCCCATTTTGCACCACAACGATTGTCAAATTAACTTGCATTCCGACATCAACAAATCTAGATATCTAAATAGATGTCCTGCATGTATTTCCTAGTGCAACCACCACCTTTATCTCGCTCTGGTTCTCCTCTCAAATTCGAATCTATCAATCGAAGAATAGTCTCTTTTGAATTCATAAAAAGAAAGATAATTGTCATGATTAAACCTTGGAGCTTCTATATAGTCACTAAATCTGCTAAAAATAAAAACCAAATAACTACAAAACGTTTTCTACTATTTGAAAATAAATAAAATCATAGTGTAACTTAATCCTTTATATACAGAAAGACAATATGATTACGACTGGAACGTCTTTCATTGTAGATCTACTCAGTTGCCGCTGACCTGAGGACAAAACAATAAGAATGAAGATCTTCCTTAATACGCTTTTGACGAGTAACGTGACATTTATTAAAAACAATTTTTCTAATTCACAGAAGAAATGCAGCGTTCTGCTCACAAGAGTTGGTAAACGGAAACTTTACGAAATCTTTCCATTAATTAGTATCGCTTCTTGTATAGTAAACTAATTCTTTCTCCGTCTTTTCCTTTTGACGGATATTTGTCCTCATCTTGTTTGTTGTTAACATAACGTTTCGGTTTATATACCCTGCAGCCTTCAGCAGGTGTCTTGGGGAAATTTCGAAACTGGGTTCTCATTCCCTGTGGGATAAGGTTAAAATAATAGATAGAGAACACCACTGGAAAATACGAAAACTAAGAGAACCTCCTAAGCAGACCGAGTGCAGATATAAGTAGCATATGGGAACCGGTATTAAGGAAGGGTAGGAAAATATTAGATCTATAAGCCCTAAAATTCACTCCATAGCTGCCCATGGGTATATGGTGTAGTGGTTAAGAACGCGGACTACTAACCCCATGAAGGCTGGAAGGTATATCAACCGAAACGTTGTGTTGACAACAAAGATGAGGACAAATATCCGTCATAATTCCTCATCTCTTAAATATAGAACTGTAATTCTTTCTCATTGTTTCTTGAAGTCTTGTAAGTGAAATTGGTATCCGTAATTAGAGTTCCATTAGAGAAATTCACAGTGATGCAAGATTTGCTTCGTTTATTCCTGCAGATATTGATCTATTGATTTTCAGCTCCAGACTTTTCAAATACGCCAAGCTGAGAGTGTCAGTAAACGTCATCGTTACATCCCTTTTTTTCTCTACACCACGAAAAGCAAAAAGCGTAAAACACATATAAGCTGAGTCGAAATATATTCATACAATATTAATATATTTATTTCTTTATTGCCTACAAGGAGCTAAACATAGAGGGGACAAACAAGGACAGACAAAGGGATTAAATCGATTACATCGATCCCAGTGCGTAACTGGTACTTAATTTATCGACCCCGAAAGGATGAAAGGCAAAGTCAACCTCAGCGGAATTTGAACTCAGAGCTTAAAGACAGACGAAATACTGCTAAGCATTTCGCTCGGCGTGCTAAC
>NC_142935.1:21775477-21780477 GCF_046866305.1 Octopus bimaculoides
TCATTCCTAAGGTATTTTTCGGGCATATGGCGTAGTGGTTATGAGCGCAGGCTACTAACCCCAAGATTCCGAGTTCGATTTCAGGCAGTGTCCTGAATAATAATAATGATAATAATAATATTAATAATAATAATAATAATAATAATAATAATAATAATAATAATAATAATAATAATAATAATAAAACATGTACAGAAAATTGCACTACTGGGTACTGCACACATTCTACGCAAAACACTTTCAATACAGTAAACATAAGAGCACCACAGCAAACCACAGCACATACCCAAGGCGCACAGAGCTGCGCTCGGTAGTGAAGTGAAAGCACGTTATAAAAATAAAACTACTGAACAATAATAATAATAATAACAACAACAACAACATCGAAAAATACCTTAGGAATTAGATTGGTTATCCTCAGTTGAGTCTACTTTGCACGATCTAATTTAAAAATATCCACTACATTTCTGCCTGCTTACTGCCTGCATAATCAGAACCAAGATCAGTGGAAAAAAGTCTTCATTGATATTTCTAGCAATGTCGGTACTTCGTGTACACCAACTTTATACACACACCTGCCAAAATGGCAGGTATAGCTATGTAAGTGTTATGGGAGAGCCGTAGGACTCTCGGTTCGATAAGAATACGAGTGAGGTGTCTAATGTGTGAGCATGTATATGTTAAATAAAATGAGACAACAAAACCAAGTCTGTGTGGAATTTATAAGACATTTATAAAGAGAAAGGCAGTCTTACAGTTGTTTCTGGGATACTAGGGATATCCCTTCGTCAGAGACGATATGAGAGAGTTAACTAGTTGGAAATAGTTGAGTTATATATTGAACTCTACTATTTCCCTCTAGTTAACTCTCTCATATCGTCTCTGATGAAGGGATATCTCCAGTATCCCAGAAACAGCTGTAAGACTACCTTTCTTTTTATAAGTATCCTATAAATTCTACAGTCTTGGTTTTGTTGTCTCATTTTATGTAACATATGTGTGTATGTGTGTGTGTGAGAGAGAGAGAGAGGGAGGGAGGGAGGGAGGGAGAGAAAAGTTTGAGTTCTATTTCATCCTTTACTTTGGGGGATTCCAAAGGTCGATTTCTAATAAAGATTCTTCATATTACACGTTAGCTTACTGTTGTAAGAATTTTTCGAATATGAAAATGCTTTAAGTATAAAGTGTGTTATTTCTTCTCCATCTTTAATTGTTTGTTGAGCTTCTATAGGATATGTGCGCTATAAATGCTCATAACACACCTCATAATAAATTACATACACGTCAGGTTTCCACGAAATTTCTGTTACCCAAATTCTCTATTAGTCGGTCCAGGAATATAGTAGAAAGCGTTCGCCGAACGTGTGAAAACAGTACGACTGAACTGAAATCTAATTCGTTTGTGTCTTTTGCTTATGCTTTCAATAGTTGTCGTATAGTGTCAGGGAAAATGTTCCTTCAAGACATCGATAATATTTACAATATTAGAGCAGATTTATAATTCAAAATTTAATTTTGCTTATCCTGTGCGGTGCTCTTGCACACCAGCAGATAAATTTTATACCATTTGCATAAATACCACAGACCAGTACTTTAATTAATTTCGTGTTGACTTGATTAAACGATGCCAATGAGCCGCAAAAACACCGAAATATCCATCGTTCTCCATCATATCTGGGGCGAGTTTCTTGCGAAGTTTGAGGTATTCAGTTTATTTTAACACCCGGCACCTTACACACACACAAACACACACACACACACACACACACACACACACAAGCTAATCTCTTTCATCGGTTCGCAGCATCACTTGCCTGGTGTCTGTGACCGAAGATGAGACAACTACTCCGAAATGCTGGCATCTCACCGTCTTGACAGGTGGCGCAGCGAGCTGATCTAGACTTGTCCACACCATTTGTCAACGGTGAAAAATGTTCTCCATCACAAAACACAGTGAATGGCTTGTTATCTAGTTCTAATTTGCCTCAAGCATATTTGGATTGCTAATAACATTGCATGTGTGTGTGTGTGTGTGTGTGTGTGTGTGTGTGTGTGTGTGTGTGTGTGTGTGTGCGTGCGTGCGTGTGCGTGCGTGCGTGTGCGCGCTTGCGTTGGTGTGTGTATGTATGTATGTATGTAAGTAAGTATGTATATCTTTCTAACATTATCTTTGGACGCAATAACTGGCTTGGTACCCAGTTCCAACGTGCCTCAAGCGTATTTAGACTTGTAATAACATCGCATATGTATATACATATATATATATATATATATATATATATATATATATATATATATATATATATATAGCATAATAGCAACGATATATATATATATATATATATATATATATATATATATATATATATATATATATCGTTGCTATTATGCAAAAGTGTCGGAAGTCCAAAACGTTGCTTTTTCAGAAAACGAAAATATGGTTTCATCATTCCATACCAAAACCGTTGTACTACACTTTGACATTTTTAGATATCTTGGCATTTGAAACAGCTGAAGTTACGATAGTTTGATCAAAGGAACCGGCTTTTGCTAGCCAAAATAAATATTGAAAAAGGATAAAAGGTATATACACATGCATTTCACACACATGCATACACACACAGGCATACACATACAATCACATGTACTGTATAATAAATATGCAACGGGGGTCACTTTCTATTATCAAGGTTAGTGAATCCCAAGCACTTTATATGCTTAATTATATCAGTGAGTTTAGGGCGGCGAACTAGCAGAATCGTTAGCGCGCCGGGCGAAATGCATAACGATATTTCGTCTGTCTTAACGTCCTGAGCTCAAATTCTGCCGAGGTCGACTTTGCCTTTCATCCATTTGTAGTCGATTAAATAAGTACCAGTTACGCACTGCGGTCGATGTAATCGACTTAATCCTTTTGTCTGTCCTTGTTTGTCCTCTTTATGTTAAGCCCCCTGTGGGCAATAAAGAGATTAATTATATCAGTGAGTTATATATTGTGATCAGCCCAACCTGATCAGAGTAGACTACTTCCGCAATATACTCACACGTACATATGTGCATGTATACGAGGTGTTAGGAAAAGGTTGCCGTACTAGTTATGTTCGATAATAAATAACTTATTTACCTAAGTTTTAACATCACCTGCTTCGAAATAGTCTCCTTGTGCAACAGTACAACGGGTCCAGCGTTCCTTTCACTTTTGGAAGCCGACCTGGAGGTCGTTTTCCGCAAGTGTGCCGAGCACCTTCTGCAATTCGCTCTGGATCTCGACAACGGGGTTAAGACGGCGACATTTGAGCTGCATTTTCAGCCTGGGGATGTGATGCTAAATCTGGCGAATAGGGTTACATGCCCTTCCTATCATCAATCCTCATCTGTTTGCAAGTAAGGTAATAGTTTCTCATAACCAGACACGGTTTCACGGAAAACTGAAAAACGAAGAATACCGTTTGTATTTCAGTGACATTCGCTTATTACCATCACCCGATGTCAAAGCAAGAAGACTAACATACACACACACCACACACACACATATGATGGGTTTCTTTCAGTTTTCGTCCATCAAATCCTCTCACAAGGCTTTGGGCGGCCCACTGTTATAGTAGAAGACACTTGACCAAAGTGCCACGCTACAGGACCGAACTTGAAACACTGTGGTTGGGAAGCCAACTTCTTACCACGCAGCTACGTCTGTGCCAATTATACATATTGAATTCCATTAACCAGTGAGATCTTTTTGAAAACTGATCGATGGCAGACTAACAGAATAGACAGACAGACAGGCAGACGGACAGACAGACGGACAGATAAACATATACATTTCTTTTATTAGCCACACAGGGCTCAACAAAGATGGGACAAATATAATGTAGAGCTTTTCTTTTTGGGAGGGGGAAGGAAAAAATGTAGGGGTGTGTCGATCAAAAGGGATCGTAGGAAGGGAAAAAGGCGGGGAGTTCGATCAAAAGGGATCGAGAAAAAAAAAGCGATCAATAGGGATCGTGTATCACAGTAATGTTCTCGTGTAAAAAGAGGGGAGGACAGTTTAGGTTTAGCCGTGGAAAGAAAAGCCTACGGAAAAGACCACGGTAACCTTGGTCAATATTGTCATTGAAGAAACTATAACAGTAAGTGACTCTCTTTTGCCTTTTTTTCTTTTTTTGGATTTTTTTTCTAGTTCATAGGGTTATGCTCAAGGTGGCTCTGTCATTCACACGTGCCATGCTTGCTACATTCACCCATCTTTTTTTGAAGCATTCACTAGACAAGACTTCCCTTTCTACTCGCACCTTCCTCTTCAGGTGATACTTGAAGAAGTTGATGAGAGATTGCCCAGAGAGGAGATAGATACATTTCTTTTATTAGCCACACAGGGCTCAACGAAGATGGGACAAATACAATGTAGAGCTTTTCTTTTTGGGAGGGGGAAGGAAGGAAGAAAAAAAAAAAAAAATTGGTGGTGTCGATCAAAAGGGATCGTAGGAAGGGAAAAAGGGGCAGTTCGATCAAAAGGGATCGAAAAAAAAAGAAAAGGAAAGGCCGATCAATAGGGATCGTGTATCACACAGTAATGTTCTCGTGTAAAAAGAGGGGAGGACAGTTTAGGTTTAGCCGTGGAAGGAAAAGCCCACGGAAAAGACCACGGTAACCTTGGTCAATATTCTCATTGAAGAAACTATAACAGTAAGTGACTCTCTTTTGTCTTTTTGTTTTATTTTTATTTTTTCTTGTTCATAGGGTTATGCTCAAGATGGCTCCGTCGTTCACACGTGCCATCCTTGCTACATTCACCCATCTTTTTTTGAAGCATTCACTAGACAAGACTTCCCTTTCTACTCTCAACTTCCTCTTCAGGTGATACTTGAAGAAGTTGATGAGAGATTGCCCAGAGAGGAAAGTCTTTGTCTCTAGACCTTTCAGACGCGTCCACCATACACATTCTTTCGCCATAGCCACAAGTACGATGAAAATAGCTCTTCCTTCCCGTTTAAAGGAAGGAG
>NC_142935.1:21785477-21792977 GCF_046866305.1 Octopus bimaculoides
CATCATATTTATCATAATCCTTAGCAGCAGCATTGTCATCATCATCATCATCATCATCATCATCATCATCACCACCACCACCACTATCATCATCAACACCATCATCATCATCATCATCACCACCACCATCATCATCATCATCATCACCACCACCACTATCATCATCATCACCACCACCACTATCATCATCATCATCGTCATCATCATCATCATCATCATCATCATCGTCACCACCACCACTATCATCATCATCACCATCATCATCATCATCACCACCACCATCATCATCATCATCACCACCACCACTATCATCATCATCATCACCATCATCATCATCATCATCGTCATTATCATCATCATCATCATCATCATCATCATCATCATCATCACCACCACCACCACCACTATCATCATCATCATCACCACCACCACTATCATCATCATCATCACCATCATCATCATTATCACCACCACCATCATCATCATCATCACCATCATCATCATCATCATCGTCATTATCATCATCATCATCATCATCATCATCATCATCACCGCCACCATCATCGACGACATGTACACTACTAATGCCCTTATCGGTATTACGCCAGGTGTTGTCGCCGCCACCTTGTTTTCACATATTGATCCCCTTGCGAATGATTTTATTGTTGTAGAGAATACATAACAACACATCTCTGGTACTCGCGGGGATTTAGCTGTGAAATATTTCGATATATTTTTCAGTATCTGTAACAAATGAAGCTCCTTTTCGATGTCTTGCAAATGCCAAAAGGAAGTAATTTCAACAGGTTTAATAATTCTTATACATTTACTTATACAGTGGAGGTGCAATGGCCCAGTGGTTAGGGCAGCGGACTTGCGGTTTTGATTCCCCGCTTTAACTGCCACAATTATTCCTACACAGAAAAAAAGAAGAAAAGAAGGAAGAGGGGAAAAAAGAAGAAAAGAAACCAGAGAAGAAATATGAAGAGAAGAAAATACAGATTTCTTCGCGTGCAAGTGAAGCAGGTCGAAGCGGGTTCGTTTCAGCCTGAAACCGCATGGAGGATCTAGAACTAAATAGTGAATTTTTGGATGGATAAAGCAAAGAGTCTCCTGAAGAAGGAAAGGAGAATTATCACCCTACACGCTCCCACTGAAACTGGGCAAGAGACCCAGAAGAAGACAATCACATGCAAAGTGATAAGTTTAAAAACAGAAAAAAAAGTGGAGAGAGCGACTGAAGAGCTCATATTTTCTGTGTGGATTGCACGGTTTTTCCCTTTGGGAATCTCACCTCTTCCTTTTGGGGAATTCTAATTGCATAATTTTATTGTTCATTTCCTTTTGTTACTGTTTTATATGTTTAGACGATAAACCCCTCCGTTTGTACCTTTGTATCTGCGTCCCTGTGTGTTCTATGTAAGCCCGTGTGGCCAATAAAGAAAGCATTATTATGGCGGCGAGCTGAAAGAATCTTTAGCGCGCTGGACGAAATACTTGACAGTATTTCGCCCGTGGCTACGCTCAAATTTCGTCGAGGTCGACGTTGCTTTTATCCTTTCGGGGTCGATAAATTAAGTACCAGTTGAGTACTGGGGTCGATGTAATCGATTATCCCTTCCTCCAATTTCAGGCCTTGTGCCTATAGTAGAAACAATTATTATTATTATTATTATTATTATCATATTATTATTATTATTATTATTATTTCATGTTTGACTTTTGCTTTGCATTTGTACAAGTTGGATCCAAGTCTCACCCAGAGACCTCAAGAGACAACAAGTTAGAAGTTCATGTAGGTGTTATGCTTAGGGTACCATATATTTGGATTTGTACATAGTGTTGTTCTAGAGAATGTTTAAGAAACCATAAGAAAATTATGTGTTTGTTTTAAAAATTGAGATCACATAGACAGTATTTTACGTAGGATGTGGGCAGTTCCCATGAGCACTATCTTTTGAACTTCAGCCATTTTGGGGTTTCCTGGTATCTGAGCTAGGTAGTAATCAGCCCGTTTATTATTATTATTATTATTATTATCATTATTATTATTATTATTATTATTATTATTATTATTATTATTATTATTATTATTATTATTCAGTAGTTTTATTTTTATAACGTGCTTTCACTTCACTACCGAGCGCAGCTCTGTGCGCCTTGGGTATGTGCTGTGGTTTGCTGTGGTGCTCTTATGTTTACTGTATTGAAAGTGTTTTGCGTAGAATGTGTGCAGTACCCAGTAGTGCAATTTTCTGTATGTTATATATATTTGTAAGTCCTGGTGTTTTTGTTATGTATTTGTCTGAATATTTTTTTTATTATACCTAAGGCACCTACTATGATAGGAATTGTTTCTGTTTTTAGATTCCACATTCGAGTTATCTCTATTTCCAGGTCTTTGTATTTTGAAAGTTTTTCCATTTCTTTTAGAGAAACGTTGTCATCTGCTGGTATTGAAACATCAATTAGAAGGCATTTTTTTCCTTCATGATCTTTGACAACTATATCTGGTCTATTTGCCTTAATTTCTCTATCTGTGTGTATTGGCATATCCCAGAGTATGGTTGCTTTCTCGTTTTCTGTGACCTTTTCTGGCGTGTGTTTATACCATCTTTTTTCTGTTGCTATTCCATAATGTTGGCATAGCTTCCAGTGTATATAGGTCCCAGCTCTGTCGTGTCTGTGAATATATTCCTTCTTAGCCAGGACTGGGCAGCCAGAGATAATATGATTTATTGTTTCTTGTCGATCTCCACATATTCTACAGTTACTTGTTATATTTCTTTTCATTATGTGTTTTTGGTAATTTCTGGTGGGGAGGCTTTGGTCTTGTGCAGCAATTAAAAATCCTTCAGTCTCTGCTTTGAGTCCTTATTATTATTATTATTATTATTATTATTATTATTATTATTATTATTATTATTATTATCATTAGCCGGTTTATTTCAAGTCGCAAATTCTTGTACAACACAATGAAAAATTTAACTTCACAACTCACATCCACGATTACTTTTCTTGTTCCGTTAAGACGTTGTTTGTTAGAAATATTTTTTGCTGTACAGTACACCAGTACCGTCTACTATCTAATTACTTTTCTATGTCTTTTTTTTTTCATTCATTCTTCGAACACTCGAAGGTTTCTCGTGAAATTTCTTAGCATATCTTTCTCGTTCTCATATGGCCAATTATACAATGTCTCTCACTATGGGTATCTTAGCAAGACACTTGCACCATCTTTTAGATTCTTATTATACGTTGTACTAATTCAAATTGCAGGATGAAGCCATTGATCATAGATTTTCAATTTCCTGATACAACTATCTTCCACAACGTTATTCATTCATATTTTACCGAATATCGAAAATATTTATAGTTTGAAGAATATACAGGCAAAGAAACAAAAAAAATGTTCGCACACGAACGAGAGAGAGAGAGGAAGAGAGCATCAAAATATAGGAGAGAGAAAGAGAAACATAGAGAAAGGAAGTCAAAAAGAGAAAAAATAGATTGCACTATTGGAAAAGAGTCATATCTATTGAGAATTTCAAAGATGGGGAGTGAAACATCCCTTGTTGTCGGTAAACCAGTGGATATAAAGGAATGATCTTTGTATTCGGTGCACTAAGTCAACCTAGAAAATAATAGAGTGAAAGTATATTAAATTATTTTCCAACTACAAATGATTATGTGCTAAGATGGCGGTGTAGGTGTTTCATAGGTTTTGTGTGGTATTAATCACATAAAACATTTGTCTTTCAGATATATTTAATTTCCGTGCAGTCTGGGAAGGGGGACGATGTTTGCAATTATCTGGCAATTATTCTCCGAGCTACCACTATCTATCACTTTCTCCATACACACACAATCATGTATGCATATATATGTATGTATGCATGTATGTATGTATTATGTATTTATGTATGCATGCATGTATGTATATATGTATGTATACATGCATACATACATCCCTGTGTATATGTATATATATGTATAAGTATAATGTATATAATATACATATAAATATATACATAAATATGGGTTTGCATATATATATGTTTGTGTGTGTATAGTGATGTGTATGTATGTGTATGTGTGTCTATAGAGAGAGAATGATACACATATATGGACATATGCATATACATACATCTCTATATATATTTGTGTCTACATGTGTGTATATATTCATATATAAATGCATACACACGCACAGACACACACACACACACACATATTCTTTCGTGTGCATAGTAAAAATTTAGAAAAAATAAAAGTGTCATCTGTTGCATACGTTCTTTAGTTAATTATACAAAACAAAAACTATAGAAAAAGTACTTCTTTTTCAAGTTGATCAAGCATTTGTGTAGTTTTTCTAAAGGCTTAAATTATAATTTTTTTTTTAAATGTGATGTACTAAAATAACCCTTGCCGCTTGAAAACCAATCTCACAGGAAGTTCATTATTTTAAAGATAAAATATGGCTGCTCATTGTAACACTTCACTGGTGCGTGCATGCATAGATACGTGTGTGTATATATACACACACATACACATACATGGGGGGAAAGAGAGAGCGATACCCATACATGTACATAAGAATATATGCATGCATACATATACACACACACACACATATATATATATATATACATACATACGTAGACACACACATATATATATATGTATATAGATAGATAAATAGATAGATAGATAGATATGCACACGAACGTATATATATATATATATATATATATATATATATATATATATATACCTTCATTTACATACATATTTGCATACATACACGCTCAGACGCGCACACACACACACACACATATATATATATATATATATATATAGGTACAGATATGCCTCTGTGTGTGTGTGTGTGTGTTGACACAATGTTATTATTTTAAAACACATTTTAGAGAAACAAGTGTATAATTATTGCTGGTGTGGTTCTATACTGATAGAAAAACTAAAATTTATTGTGAAATTGACTTCTTCTTCCCCTCCCCCCTTTCTCTCTCTTTCTCACTCTCCATCTGTCTGTCCGTCTGTCTACCCCTCTCACTCTCTATCCTTCTATCTCCCCCCTCTCTCTCTTTGATCAATTGATTTATCTATGACATTTCATTTAAAGCCCACTTTATTCTTAAGGCGATTCTCAGGAAGAATCAGTGATTGAATGATTGTGGCAAGTTTATACCGGTGCAAATGCATGTGGCAAGTTTCTACCGGTGAATGTGTGTGGCAAATTTATACCAGAGCAAATTAAGCGTACATTTTAAGCCTAACCCTAACATAACAGTAACCATCAACCCTAACAGTAACCATCAATCTCTAACACTAAACTTTAACCATGTTAAACTAGATCAGGTCATTTCACAGAGTAGATCCCGTATATAACGTAGACTGAACATTAAAGAAGTTTTCGCTAAAAACAAAGAATAATGGTGACGTCCATCCTAATGGCGTATATACAGTTTCCGTTTAACCGTTCTGACTTAGTATCAGCCAACCGATGCCTACAGAAAATAATAGGTCCAGCTCGCAAAATAGTTGCATCGAACCGGATACTATTTGGAGGGAAGCGATTATATTTATCCGTTTGGAATATATAACAATATATACATATTCCTACTTGTATATATATATATATATATATATATATATATACATATTCCTACTTGTATATAGGTCAATAATCCTTTTCTTCTTTGACTTCGTCCCCATTTTCAAGTTCGTGCCTCACAGCGTTCATACACAAAATTTTTCCGTCTGGCCGTATAGCCTTTTCTGTTTGTTTTCCTGTCTTGTTTTTTGTCCGCCACTACATTCCTCCATGGCAAGGTTTAATTTGTGTATACAAATTTAATTTGCGATCCATGGGAAGAGCCGTTTTAACGATGCGTCCTACCCAGCTCTTCGAAACGCCGGTGTTAAAACGGGGGTAGCTGATGAAGGAGAATGTTCTCTGTGTGGCCTGTGTGTTTTCTCGTCTACGTTTTGTTTGCAATGTCCTGTACCCAGATATGCACCTATACATACAGGTGGATGTCGGTATGCACATACCTGTACGTATATATGCATATACTCATTTACTATTTGTTTATATATATATATATATATATATATATATATATATATATATATATATATATATATATATATATATATATATATAGAACTTTTCTTTTCAGACTGGAGCGAACACATGTTACAATGAAGTAGAGAAATTTGAAAAGACAACACGAAACCGGTTATTTCTCCAAATACAATGTTTATATACCAAAAAAATTTTATAACATTTTTCTGGCATAATTTAAATATATACTTTAACCATGTAACACAAGCCTTCTGTAGTTTTTTCACTCTTATTATCTTTTATACATCCAACCACGTGCTTTCACATACCAACTTTCTCACCTATATATATATATGTTCAAAAAAAGGAAAAAGACAAAAAACAATAACAAAAACGTGAGGATGTGATACAGATAGTGTTACTAGGCGCTCGGAAAAGGAAAGACAGAGAGTATGACCTTTCGAGCGGAGCTCTTCGTCGGAAACAAGGAAAGTTCAAAGAAGGGAAAAACGGAGGAAGAAAAAATCGCCACCGATGTCCACGAGGTTACACATATATATATATATATATATATATATATATATATATATATATATATATATATATATATATATATATATATATATATATATATAGATATATATATATATATGTACTTGCATCCATGCATGTATGTAATATATATATATATATAGTGTATGTATGCACACACACACACACATACACACACATACATACACATTCATACACACATATATGATATGACGTATAAGTACGTGAGAGTCTATATTAATATACATATATACGTTTGATATATGTATATGTACATATGTATGCATGTGTGCATGTAGATACTTATGTATGTATGTGTGTATTATGTCTGTACGTACGTATGTATGTATCTATGTATGTATGTATGTATGTATGTATGTATGTATGTATGTATGTATGTATGTAGACACACACACTTAAGTGTCTGTATTTCTGTACTATAAAATGTTCATCAGTCCTCGTGAATGGAAGCAATCAAGAAAGAGATGATTTACACAAAGCAATGTTATACTTTCTTATGTTAAAATTGTTCGTGATACTATAAATTACATTTCCTGACAGTAATTGAAAAATTTACTACAGAAATATTCTATACTTCATTAGAAGCTGAATTTGTTTGTTGTTTTTTTCTCTGATGCGAACAGACATGGCTTTGTGGTAAAAGTTCGCTTCCCGACCAAATTGTTCCGACCCCAATCACATTGCGTAGGTCCTTCGGCAATGTCTTTTACCGTAGCCTTACCTGACCAAAGCGTTGTGATTAGCTTTGGTTGACGGAAACTGAAAGACGCCTAGTGAGCATGGTCGTGGTCCAATGACTGGAGCACACACACACACACACACATATAAATATGAGTGTA
>NC_142935.1:21797977-21810477 GCF_046866305.1 Octopus bimaculoides
ACAAATCGATCCCCGTCCACATAATTTTATTATTTCATATTAGTTCCTAGGTAAGGCTACCTATTTTCCACTGTGTGTGAGACATCGAGCACAGCAATGTCATTCACAATGTGAATGTAGGGACACCTAACTTATACAGAATGGAAGAAATATTCAGTGATTGACGTCATCGATATTCAGAGAGATCATCGAATCATACATGTGTACGGTAATAAGTGACTACGTTTACCAGAGGCTACGCCAGTATTAGTTGTTGGCACACCGTCGCTTACGACGTCGAGGGTTCCAGTCGATCCGATCAACGGAACAGCCTGGTCGTGAAATTAACGTGCAAGTGGCTGAGCACTCCACAGACACGTGTACCCTTAAAGTAGTTCTCGGGGATATTGAGCGTGACACAGTGTGACAAGGCTGACCCTTTGAATTACAGGCACAACAGAAAACAGGAAGTAAGAGCGAGAGAAAGTTGTGGTGGAAGAGTACAGCAGGGTTCGCCACCATCCCCTAGCAGAGCCTCGTGAAGCTTTAGGTGTTTTCGCTCAATAAACACTCACAACGCCCGATCTGAGAATCGAAACCGCGATCCTATGACCGCGAGTCCGCTGCCCTAACCACTGGACCATTGCGCCTCCACAACAATATTAGTACTCTTTCGCAAAATGGAGACAAATGTTAATAAATTTGAGTAATTTAGGAGTAATTTGGTTGTTTGAAGAGTAAAGGATAGAATTGGTCTCTGAGTCTCTGAGTCTCTGACTGATGGTACTAACGTAATATGCATGTTCTTTACCTCATAATAGTATTTCACTGCAAAGAAGTATTTTCGAAACTAGGTGATGTCAGATGGGAGAGATTTCCTTTAACAATAAAGCTAAATGTTTATATACAATATGGCCACTATTGTTTTGGCGAAACAAATATTCGCAAAGTAGCCTCAGATCATTAGAGGAGTGTGCAGGTGTGAGTGTGCGCGTGTGCGTCTTTGTGTGTATGTGTTTATGTGTGTTTGTGTGTGTGTGAGTGTGTGTGTGTGTGTGTGTGTGTGTGTGTGTGTGTGTGTGTGTGTGTGTGTGTGTGTGTGTTTGCTTGTGTGTATGTTTATAATTATGTGTTTCTAATTTATACACTGGTACTAAGACAGTGTATAAATATACAAAGTGTATACATACAGTGAATATGGATATAATGTGGGTATAGTTACGCTAATATTTACTCTAATATATATGATAGTAAATTTTGTGAGGCATTGCGCTCTGTTGTGGAACAATTTTGTTTCAACTATATTCACCGATGGAAAATCCCTACCCACAGACACAGAAAAACACGCGCGCACACACACACACACATACACAAAACACGTAGAAACACAGATATTAATAGATTCATAGTCTTTCTTTCATTCCTGCACAGATTTGTACGTTCATACACATACATACAAACGTACATACGTATATACATTACAGTTCTGAGCCATCAGTGGAACTGTAAAACTCTGTAAAACTTTCCAGATGTTTAACATTTAAATATATATGAGGATGTCTAGATACGCAAGTATATGCACAAGAATACATACATAAAACAAAGAATACAAATCTGCACGTATACATACATACATACATACTTACATACATGCGTAAAAAATACTCCGTTGCTGATGTTGAAATTCCATTGCAAGAGCTTTGGATCTAGGTTAGGAATCGGCCTCTATTAGCAAGAAATCTTGAAAAAAAATTGAATAATGATACACACACACACACACACACACACACACACACATGGACGAACGCGTGTACATACACACACATATTTTATCTATAAAGCTCAATTTAATTTTTATTTTTTATAAATTGATTTTAATTGAGTTTTTACCTGTAATTTTGGATTTTGTCCCTAATATTATTATTATTATATATATATATATATATATATATATATATATATATATATATATATATATATATATATATATATGTATGTATATATATGTATGCATGTATATTTACATATATATATATATAGAGATATATATATAGATATATATATTAAAATTTAAGGAATGGAGAAAACGCATGTTATAATTGCATACTTTATTCCTACATATGTTTCAAAGGATTGCAACCTATGTGATCCATAGGGATCTGTGATAGTAAAATTGTAACCTTCTCTTCAGGGAATGCATGGGAATCATCTTAAACGTAAGACATTATGACCGAGTATGAAAACAATAGATGGATAATGTTATGACGTGATTCATTTGGAAAAAACCGTTAGAGAATTGGACGCTACCGGATAGTGGTTTGGACAACATACACATATAAATGTATAAACATACAGGCATACATAATTACATATACACATATACACACATATATACATATATACACACACACACACACACATATATATATATATATATATATATATATATATATATATATATATATATATATATATATATATATATATATATATATATATGTGTGTGTGTGTGTGTGTGTGTGTGTGTGTGTGTGTGTGTGTGTGTGTGTGTGTATATATATATATACACACACATATATACACACAAACGCCCACATTTACATATATGCACATACGTACCTATGCATATACAAATATACACATATGTGTGCATGTCCCCATACACACATATATACTTATATATATACACACATGTATAAATAGAAATAGACACATACACATACACATACATATACATCTACGCCTATAACCAAATAGTTCTAATAAAACATATTTTTATTTCCCTCAATGGTTAGAAGATTAAAATTATTTACGATTCAAATTATTTATCTAAACTTTCGTAATTTATTAACCTAAATTAGAGCATATTTTAAATCTTGATAAACTCTTGTAACAACCAAAACATAGAAAATTTATGTACGTATGAATATACCGGTATGGGTGTTTATATATACGCGTGTATCTGTGAGAGAAAATGTGTATGTGTGTATCTGTGTATACATATTCACGGTTTTGTATAAACTTGAGGTGTTTCTATTGATTTTTTTGTGTACATATACTCATTATCATTTATATTTTTACTTTTACCCTTGTTTTTACTCTTATTAATATTATTATTTTAAAATATGTCAATATGCATTTACGTATGATTTTTTGGATGTATGTACATTTTTGTGTACAGATGTATTTAATTATACACAGGTTTATTTATATATTCATATATGAGTGTACTTGTGAATAAGTATTTGTGTAGATGTATTTTTTATATAAAAAAATATATGTCTATATTTAGATGTATATGTGTGTGTGTGTAAATATACATGTGTGTATATGATTGTGTATACAAGTTTATGTGAGTGTGTATGTCCACATGTGTATGTATATGTATGTATGTATATGTATATATATATATATGTGTGTGTCTGTGTGTATATATATATATATATGTGTGTGTGTGTGTGTGTGTGTGTATTTATATATATATAGATATGTGAGTGTGTGAGTGTGTCTGTGTGTATGTATGTATATATATATATATACCTGTGTGGGTGTGTGTACGTATGTTTGTAAGTGTATATATGTGTGCATATGTATACATATCTATGTATATGCATGTATATATAATTGTGTATGTATTTGTATAAATCCATATGTATGCGTTATTAGGTTATGTATGTGTGTACATATATCTGTATGTAAGTGTGTGTATATATGTATGTATGCGTGTATGTGTGTTTGTATATATATATATATATATGTACATGTATATGTATGTATGTGTGTATATATATATATAGTGAAGTATATTTGCCACTTAAATGTGGCTGACCCCGAGGGTTGGATGTTACTGTTGCTTTTAGCCCCAGGAGGACATCTCCTCCAGCTGGCTATCGACACACATCTGTGTCCTGTCTGTATTTGCCAAGGGAAGTTATCTTTCCCATCTTGATCTACGATACGTACGTACCCGAGTTTCAGGGTTATTTCCCTTCTCCAGCGTACGACAATCGCCGACCTTCGATGCAAAAGACATCCCTTGGCAAATATATGTAACTTTCTCCAGTGAAATTATTCACTGATATCGAAAAAGTGAAAACAAGCAGTTACTGTTAATACCTCGTTCAGAGATTTAACATTGCTTGTTTTCACTGGAGGAGATGTCCTCCTGGGGCCAAAAGCAACAGTAACATCCACCCCTCGGGGTCAGCCACATTTAAGTGACAAATATACTTCACTTTATCGTGCAGTTACTGTTAATACCTCGTTCAGAGATTTAACATTGCTATATATATATATATATATATATATATATATATATATATATATATATATATATATATATATATATATATATATATATATATATATATATATATATATATATATATATACATATGTATATGTATGTATATATGAAAACATTTGAGTTCTTTTTCTTACATATATGTATTTGTATGTATGTATGTATGTATGTATGTATGTATGTGCATGCGTGTATTTACGTATGTGTTTGTATACATGTATGTATATGTATATGCGTATCTGTTTATTTGGTTATAGGCGTAGATGTATATGGTTGTGTATGTGTATGTGTCTATTTCTATTTATACATGTGTATATATATATATATATATATGTATATATGTGTGTATATGTGTATATGTAATTATGTATGCCTGTATGTGTATACATTTATATGTATGTGTTGTCCAACCCACTATCCGGTAGCGTCCAATTCTCTAACGGTTTTTTTTCAAATGAATCACGTCATAACCTTATCCATCTATTGTTTTCATACTCGGTCATAATGTCTTACGTTTAAGATGATTCCCATGCATTCCCTGAAGAGAAGGTTACAATTTTAATATCACAGATCCCTATGGATCACATAGGTTGTAATCCTTTGAAACATATGTAGGAATAAAGTATGCAATTATAACATGCGTTTTCTCCATTCCTTAAATTTTTAAATATACTCAAATACCCTAAATTTCAAGGAGTTCCTGCCTTAAAAACAGGAACTACAACACAGTTATTTTGTGTTCTTTGCTACATTGGTTTCTATTAACCCATTTATTCTATCCGAAGAATTTTTTATTCATTAAGATAGAAGAAATACATATAATTAAATATATATATATATATATGTACGTATGCATATATATGTGTGTATGTATGTATGTGCATATATAAACACACACACTAGTATGTTAAAACATGCATGCATGCATATAAGCATTTACGTATGTCTGTCTCTATGTATGCTTGTATATATGTATGTATGCATGTGTGTATGTATGTATGTATGTATGTACGTATCTAAGCATGTATGTATCCATTTGTATATGTATGTATATGAAATATAGAAATTCGTGTGGGTAGCTCTTGTTAATGTGATTATAATTTCTCTGATTATCAATTTTATCTTTTTGATGAAATATTTTTTCTTTCTACTCCTTTTTTTTTCCTTTTTCGTATTTGTGTCTCTACTACCTTTCAATCTGTTTGATCTCTGACCAAAAAAGGAAATCGTATACTGCTATGAAATGAAATTGCAATAATTGATAGAGAACCACAGTAGAAACTTAGAAATATCAAAGTAGTACATACAGAGAGTTTTCTGGTAAAAAAAATTATAAAGTAAAGCTAATAATAAATAAATAAATACACAAAACCGAATCAGTACGTAGAGAGCTGACATCAGGTATACATGCATGCTTTCAATGAAAAAAATATGTTAAAAGTAACGTACATGTGGAGTGTGTAATGTAAAATATGGCAGTGGCGTATTGGATGAGATTGTTATGGGTTTCAATTCAAAATTTCTAAGTTAAAATATGTGCGTTTGAAGGTATATGACACTTGAGATCGCTTATTGTGATATGATATAGATTTTTGCCTGAAATCATACCAACCAAATTGTTGACTTTTTATCGTCCTCTTGTTTCATTCATTTCACTGAGGCCATGCTGGGGCATAGGACTGAAGGGTTTTATTCGAAATACACTCGAAAATTATTTTTTGAAGTCATTTTTGTTCACTAGCTTTTCTACCGCTCTATTTTTCAGGACCTATGGGTTACGTGAGCGTAACAAGCCAACAACGACTGTCCAGCGATGTGGGGAAGCAAATACAGACACAAAGACACACAAGTATACTCATACACTCATACGCATGTACGTCTTTAAGTATGTTTGTGTGTAGCAATAATTTGATACTATTCCAATTCACATTTTCGAGTAGACACTTTGTAGAACGCTGTTTGAAACCCATCCTCAGTATTCATCTACCTGATGTCAACAACAGTTTTGAGGTATATGTTAGGAAAATGTTAGAAAATTTTGAGTATAATATTGTTTTGGGAGAAATAACCGGTTCCGTATTTTCTTTTCAAATTTCTCTACCTGTATCGTATCATGTCTTCGCTATGGTGTAAAATATGGAGTCCTAGAAAGGGGAAGGTAATCAGGGACTTTTTCCTGTATAAGGCAGATAATCAAAAATGTTGGGGGATGACTAGGTTTGATTAATTTAACATGATTTGGTTTAGAAGGAATAGAATGTTACAAGTGGTTAGGTTTTGCTTTATACTTTTCTCAATGAGGTGAGTTTCCTTATTTAAAAATATTAGAAATGGTTAAGTTTTGGCTTATATTTTTCAATGAAGAAGGTTTCCTTGCTCAATCTAATTTGTGTTGGTGTTCCAGTGGCACATTGATAGAATGGAAAAATTATAAATTGTGGTAGCATTTGTTTTGCGCATTTCTCAATATGTTCGCTAAAGGGTATCATTCTGTATTCTGGTAATACAATCTGCTGTCAATGCAGAGTGCATTTGCGTCTGAGCGATAATCCCGTGGACCCTATGTACTTTTGGTGGCAGCCCGAGCATCTTATGACATAAATAAGGTTTTCTGAAGCACAAGTAAAGTCAGGTTTGATTTTGAATTTTTGTCCCTCTTTGAAAAGGAATTCTGATCCTTCTAGGAGGTTTGGGCATGTTGCGCAATTTGGTCGACCACATTTTTTCACTTTTGCATGTTATTTTGGAAAATAATTTTACCTTTGTGAGGATCTTTTTTAGTGATTTCGGTTGTTTGTTCAAAATCAAATCTGACTTTACTTGTGCTTCAGAAAACCTTCTCTTACGGGTAGATTTTCGGATAAATATTAATTAGCTTTATTTACGACATCATAAGTAGTATCCTTTTTCTGGACTTACTGGCGAATCCTGTTTTATTTAAGTATTAGTTTTATTTTCTTATTATCTATACACCGTGGTACCCCTAAAACAAGATTAACCCACCAATTACTTTTCTATTTTATTTGCTAGTTTGTTCATTTGCTCATCGACTTCAAGCTTTACACAGCAAAATGGTATCATTCCAATTTATTAAACCTTCTTTCCTCATCTCGAGGCCCTGTTCTTTCCTCTCCTCTCTTCTCTTATTTTATGCATTTTTATTGGACCGCTTTGACCTAAAACAATGATGTGGAAGAATAGTCGCAGACTTTTTAAATAGAATGTGACTGAATGTATGGATAGGAGAGTGAGTGTGTTTGTAAGGGTGTGAGTGGACGTGGGAGTGTATTAGTGTATGGTGAATGAGTAGTGAGTGCGTGAATAAGGGTGTAATTGAGACTGACGTAGAGAAAGAGTGCGGCAGTGAGAGTTTGTGTGAGAGCGTGATGAAATGTATGAGTGACTCAATGACAGAGTGAGTGGTTATGGGGGGGGGGGCAGTGAGCGAATACGTGTATGAGTGAGTGAATAAGTGAATAAATAGGTGGATTAATGGGTCATTGAATGAGCGAATGAACAAATGAGTGAGTGAATGTGTGAGTAAGTGAATAGGTGAGTGAGTAAAAGAACGGATGATTGAATATGTGAGTGAGTGAGTGAGTGAGTGAGTAAATGATTGAGTGAGTGAGTGAGTGAGTGAATGAGTGAGTGAGTGAGTGAGTGAGTGAGTGAGTGGAAAAGTGTGTGAGTGAGTGAATGAGTCAGTGGGAAAAAGAGTGAGTGAGTGAGTGAGTGAGTTAACGTGAGCTTCATTGAATGAATGAGTGAGAGAGCATATTTGGTAAAAAGGGTAAAAGTGATAGGGAAAATGTAAGAGAAATAAAAAAAGACGAATGTTTGAAGAACAAAGAAAATCAGAGCGGGAAGGGAAGGAGGGAAGGAGGTAATGACGGTGGGTATCAAGAGGAATCGGTCGTGGATAGTAGGGGTTGAAGAGGTGGGTAGTAGGGAGGGTGACGGCAGCAGTTCAGGAAAAAGGGCTGGTGGAGGGAGAGAGAGAAGCAAGAAAGAGAGAAGAAGGAAGAGGAAGGGGAAAGGAGGGAAATAAATAAAAGACAAAGGGAACGGGAGGAGCAGGGAAGAAGAAGAAGAAGAAGAAGAAGAAGAAGAAGAAGAAGAAGAAGAAGAAGAAGAATGAGGGGAGGGGGGAGGGGGAGAAGGGGGAGAAGGGGGAGAAGGGGGAGAAGGAGGCGGGGGAGAAGGAGGAGGGGGAGAAGGAGGAGGGGAGAAGGAGGAGGGGAGGAGGAGGAGGGGGAAGGAGGAGGGGGAAGGAGGAGGAGGAAGAAGAAGAAGAAGAAGACGAAGAAGAAGAAGAAGAAGAAGAAGAAGATGATGAAGAAGAAGAAGAAGAAGAAGAAGAAGAAGAAGAAGAAGAAGAAGAAGAAGAAGAAGAAGAAGAAGAAGAAGAAGAAGAAGACATTGATATTGTTGTCTATGTCAGAGGACAGTTCTCATTAATTACATTTGTGATCAGAGTTATTCAAGTCGTGACCGTCACGTCTTTTTAGAATATGCAGAACGACTACATTTATCTAATGTGAGCTTTTGTCACTTAGTAAGAGTGCAATCTATAAGAGATCTGACTGTTATTTCAAGCAGTTCCGACCTGTGAAATACAGTAAGAGAGAGAGGGGGGGGAAGGAGAGAGAGACTGACAGATTGACAAACAGAGCGAGGGGGTTATTGAGTTATTCACTCGCAAAGATGGCGGCAGACATGGATGAGTCTGTGGGAGGAAAATTTGAGATGTGATTGATTAAAAGAGCAAGCAAATACAGAAGATGAATTTCGTGTGTTTGAATGTATTTAGAAGAGTGAAATTGCCGTATTCAAGGAGAAAGAAACAGAAGATCCAAGCCACCTCAGACACACTGAAGACACCCAGCAACGCATACTGTGTCACATCGCTTAGACATAACGACGTGCATGATCAGCGTAGTGGGAGGTAGAGTCGTGAATGTTCATAGAGTTGTTGACCCAGAGGTAAATACGGCAGCTGCTAATGCAACATAACAATGAGTGTCGTCTGCCTGTAAGACGCAGACTTCCGAGTAAAATTATTCTAGTCTTACGGCTGAGTAAATTAAAATTTTATAGATGTAGTTGTTGTTATTGGTGTGGTTATTGTAGCTTTTGGCGTTGCAGCTATTGTTGTTGTTTTTCTTGTTGTTGTTGTTGCTATTGTTCATATTACGTCATATCTGAAAAAGTAATTAAATTCTATTGATTACTGTTAAACTATATCGAAAGAGATTTCGAGTTTCAGATGTAAGCAAATTTCATTTTCTAGGTGAATGCTGACCTATGTTTGCGTGCGATGTGTGAGTATATGCGTGTGAGTATATGCTGTGAGTATACGCGTGTGTGTATGTGCGAATATATATATATATATATATATACATTTCATTAGAAATGCAGAGACGCCTATAATAGGACATCTACTCGCTAGAAATAGCAGCAAAAATACTACATACCACAAAAGTTAGGGATAATTTCGAAAGGAAATGAAAAATAAAAACTTTTACCAATCTATATTTACCAATCTGCATTTCTAATGAATAATACATAGTCTATTGACTGTTTTTACTCTCGCTAGGCCACTGGTGGTAAATAAAATTTCTAAAATTTTCTTTGCCACCCTATAATTTATTAATATATATATATATATATATATATATATATATATATATATATATATATATATATATATATATATATATATATATATATTATATATATATATATATATATATATATATATATATATATATATATATATATATATATATGCATACATATAGATGTGTATATGTATATACATATATATATGTATATATATATATATATATGCGTATATGTATATGTATATATATATGTATATATATATATATGTATGTATGTATGTATGCCTATATAAGCATGTATATACATACGAGAATATATACACATGTATGTATAGATAGATTGACAAACAGATAGGCAGACAGATGTGTGCGTAGTAGGAACGCAAGTGTCTGTATTTGTATGAATGTCCATGTGGAGAGATTGGGAGGAGGAGGAGTGAGAGAGAAGCAAAGAGAGAGAGGGAGGGAGACAAAGAGAAAAGAAAGAGAGAGAGAGAGTTTGTGTGTGTGTGTGTGTGTGTGTGTGCGTGTGCGTGTGTGTGATTCAGTAATAACATTTATAACTTTCGTCCTCCATATTTTTCGTGTTCCTGTTATACAGTCCTCTGATCAGATTTAGACAGCTTTATCCTTGTACACGCTTTTCCATAACCTTGCCTTCTGTTTACCACCATTTTAGACGTAATGTATCTAAGACTACTTTAATAGGATAACGTAATCCTTGCTGGTGTTTTTTTTTTTTTTTTTTGCAATATAGTGGAGGATAAATATTTGGAGGAACTTATAGCAGCTGTTCTTAGTAATTCGCGGAACCCTTAGAGATTCTCTCATCTGATAATTTTGCCTCTGATAATATAGCGTCTCGTTTGAAATACTCGTTTGCTTCCATAAGGGGCTGTCCACAATGGAAACACTGATCAATTCCTTTCCTTCATTGGTCTCTTTCCCTGGGAATGTCAACAGATACATTAAATAACTAGGAGAAAATTAGTGTTTGGGTTCGAGACGAAATTATAAAAGTTGCATTTCTGAATCACAACATCTTTTCTTTATAAATAGGTGAACAGGTAGAATCGACGTAGCGTTGTTTGGAATGTACAACGGCATTTGTCCTGACACTTTGCGCTCTGAGATCAAATTTGGCCTAAATCAGCTTTGCAATACATTTGTTCAGCGCACGCATGCGTGCATGTGTGTGTGTGTGTGTGTGTGTGTGTGTGTGTGTGTGTGTGTGTGCATGTGTGCATGCGTTCGGGCGCGCGTACATGTCCATGCAGTTTGCGTGTGTGTGCGTCTGTGTGTCTAAGCGTGCGTGTGCACGTGTGTTGAAGGCGCATGGCTTAATGTTTAGTGCATTTGGCTCACGATTGTAAAGTCATGAGTTTCATTCCCGTTGTATCCCTGTATCCTTGAGCAAGTCACTTTATTTCATGTTGTATCCTTGAGCAAGTCACTTTATTTCATGTTGTATCCTTGGGCAAATCACTTTATTTCATGTTGCCCCAGTTCACTCAGCAGGCAACAATGAACTCTACATGTAACCCGCAGTGACAATTGAGTTGCATTCTGTGTCACGATGAATCTCCTTGGAAACTAAGTTAAAGGTGCATGTGTCTGTAGTAAGCTCAGTCTCTTAGACGTTAATCTCACGAGCAGGAAGTTCCATTGGTAGAGTCAACTGGAACACTGGCTGCGGTAACTGATGGAAACCCAGGCATACATTTGCACCTGTGTGTGTGTGTGTGTGTGTTTCAGAAGTTTGTTCCGCAACCACATAGTTTCGTATTCAGCCCCACTGCACAACATCTTGGCGAGTGTCATCTTCTAGATCCCAGAGCCGAGCAATGCATTGACAATGAATAATAAATAGGATTTATATGGAAGACTGCCGTATAATATACATAAGTGTATGTACAATATAGTTCTATAGACTTAATGTATCAAAGTCTACATCATTTAATAGGATGACGTAGTCCTTGCTGGTTTTTTTTGGGGGGGGGGGAATATAGTGGAGAATGATTTGGAGGAACTTATAGCAGCTGTTCCTAGTGATTCGTGCAACCCTTAGAGATTCTCTCATGTGTTAATTTAAGAGATGAGGAATTATGTACATTATTTACATTATTTACATTCGACGGATATTTGTCCTCATCTTGTTTGTTGTTAACACAACGTTTCGGCTGATATACCCTCCAGCCTTCTTCAGGTGTCTTGGAGAAATTACGAACCTCGGCAACACCCTAGTTACTAAGACACGCTCTTCAGTATTATATATAATAAAGGCAGTGAGCTGGTGGAATTGTTACCCCACCGGTCGAAAATTCTTAGAAGCACTTCAACTGCTTTTACGTTCCGAGTACAAATTCCGCTCAGCTCTAATTTGCCTTTCATGCCTCGGAGGTGGATAAATTGAATACCAGTTGAGCATCGGGGTCGCTCTAATCGACTTCTCTCCTACCTCAAAATTGCTGGCCTTGTGCCAAAATTTGAAACGAATGATATATAGAACTGCCATAGAAAGTGTTTGTTAAAAGGACTACATATAGGCGCAGGAGTGGCTGTGTGGTAAGTAGCTTGCTTAACAACTACATGGT
>NC_142935.1:21815477-21830477 GCF_046866305.1 Octopus bimaculoides
GATAGGTAGATAGATAGATAGATAGATAGATAGATAGATAGATAGATAGATAGTTATCTTTCTTTTATTAGCCACACAGGGCTGCACACAGAGGGGACAAATAGATATCTTTTTATTATAGCCACACAGGGCTAAATACAGAAAATGGACAAATTACAAAGTAGAGCTTTTGGGGGGGGGAATGATTTGGATCAAAAGGGATCGCGGGAAGAAAAAAAAAAAAAAAAAAAACGTGGGGGGGGGCGATCAATAGGGATCGTGTATCACAGTCGATGTAAAAAAACGGGGAACAGATTAGGTTTATCCGTGGAGAGAAAAGCCTACGGAAAAGACCACGGTCACCTCAGGCTTCTTTTTTTTAAAGGTACATGAAAGTAAGTACCTTCTCTCTTTTTGTCTCTTTTTGTTACAAGTCTATGCTTAAAATGGTGTCGTCTTTCATTCTTACCATTCTTGCCACATTTACCCATTTTTTTATTGAAACTTTCATTCGACAACACCTTCCTCTCTATCCTCATCCTCCTTTTCAAGTGGTACTTGAAAAAGTTGACGAGGGATTGACCAGAGAGGAAAGTGTTTGTTTGTAGACCTTTCAAACGCGTCCACCACACGCATTCTTTTGCCATAGCTATCAGTGTTACAAAAACCGTTTTTCCTTCCCGTTTAAAGGAAGGTGGCGGAACAATATTCACGATAGACTCGGCTGATAAGTGGGCTCGTCCCACACGCGACAACAGCCGTTCGACGAAGGTCCACAGCTCTGAAATATCTGGACACTGCACGAGTGCGTGCAGAACGGTTTCGTCGCTCTGACCGCATCTCGGGCAGGTCGGTCCGGTGGTTTTCGAACCGTGTCTGTAGATCTTCTCTCGAACTGGTAGTGCGTCTCGATAGCATTGCCAAGCCAGGGATCTCTGGAAATTATCCATAGGCCCCGGCCCGAACGTCGTCTTGAAAAGGCGGGTTAAGAATTTCTCGTCGACACCCAGGTTTGCCCCGAGAGTGTCGTCAGACCTCCCCTCCACTAGTCCTCTATAGAACGCATTGGTCGTTTGGAAGTTGCACAAGTTTGATCCCGGACGGCAGAGCTGTTGTAGAGCTTGGCGACACTCGCGGTGCCATTCGCCCAGTTTCGGTCTCTTCCTGATCCATGTTTGCAGTTCGGTGAGTGAGACGAGCTGCGGGAAGGCGTGCCTCACAAACGGCGCCCACACCTGTTCACCGTCGTCAATGAAGTTCCAGAGATGCCGCAGTCTCAGCGCATGTCTGCGCATCATTAACCACGGCATCCCCAGTCCTCCACGTAACGGTTGTTGACAGCAAATGGATCGCCTCACCATCGGAACGCCACCCTTCCACAGAAAGCGGAAAAGTATGCGTTCTAGTTTCGTGATGGTGGCATCGGGACAAGGCACGACGGTCAGGCGGTAATCGATGACTGATGCGATATACACATTAGCCACCTCCGCCCGGCCTTTTAGAGATAACTTTCTCTCAGCCCATGTTTGGCTGAGTTTGATCACTCTACTGGTGATCTCGTCCCAGTTCTTATCCATTTGGAGGTCCGGACTGAACCAGACCCCGAGCAGTTTAACCGGTCCGTCCGTCCAGCGTCCCACTACGGAGTCACTGTTGGACGGTATGGGCTTGCTTCTCCAGGTGCCGAGTAACAAACCCACTGACTTTTCCGGGTTAATTTTTGCTCCTGTCACCGTTTCGTATTCTTTAAGTGTCTCGCCTAGCATCTCGACGTGCTTTTCGCTCGACACTATGACGGTGACATCGTCCGCATATGCAGACACGCTCGTCCCGCAACCCAGCTCTCGTGGGATACCCCTCAGTGTCGCCAGCTTCCGCAGTAGTGGTTCGATCGTCAATACATACAGAAGCGCCGACAAGGGACATCCCTGACGGACCGAACGCGTGATGTCGAACGGTTTTGACAGGTGACCGTTTACCCGTATTACCGATCGGATGCCGCTATACAAGGCAGCGATCCAACCGCGGAGGACGGGACCAAAGCCAGCTGCCCTGAGGACGGCCGCTAGGTATCGATGGTCGACCCTATCGAAGGCTTTAGATTGATCTAAATTGATCAGCGCCCCACCCATGCCAGGATCCTTAACTACCCTGTCCATGATGTAGCGCATGAGGTGGAGGTTGTCATGGATACTTCTGCCCGGCACGGCGCATGTTTGCGCCCTGTCGACCAGTTTATCGATGACAAGCGCCAACCTCTCGGCTATTACTTTGGCCAAAATTTTCAAATCTGCGTTGAGCAGAGTGATGGGCCTGAAATTATCTATAAAATTCCCCTTGTTTGGGTCTTTCTTCAGCAATGTCACTGCACCTCGGCTCACGAAACCGGGAATTCTCCCGTTTTGTTGCCAGTTGCAATAGACTGATGCCAAGAGGTCGCCAAACAAGTCTGGCATTTGACAATACAGCTCGTAGGGTAGACCATCCAATCCAGGTGACTTATCCCTCGCGCAGCCCGCCATAGCATCCCTTACTTCAGCAGCTGTGATGGGACCCTCACAACACTCTGCCTCTCCCGCCGAGAGCCGCGGCAGGCCGGTCAGGTAGGCAGTGAAGTCCATCCTGCGTTCCGACTCACCGCTCGCACCGAACAGTCGAGCAAAGTGCTGTTGAAAGGCCCCACACATCCTTTCGGGTTCGAGCAGACTACATCCCTGTTCATCGATTAGAGACCGAATGGTGGCTCTGTTACCGCGTTGCGCCTCCGCCACCCGGGCTTCTCGCGCAGCTTCGATCCCTTCGTTCCTTAAGGCACGCATTTTAGCTCTGACGACGCAACCTTCGTGTTTGGCGTTGAGGTGTTGGTCGAGGGCCATCCTCGTAGCCAAAACGTTGGTTGCGCTGCCAGTTGTAAGTGCCTCTTCTAGTTTCTTAACTAAGTCTCCCTCTACTCTATTTCGATCTATCGCTAGTTCTTTACTAAACCTAATAGATTCCGATTTGATTGCCATTTTCAGGGCAAACCACCAGCGGTTGTTAACGATGGCTCCTGTTAACGCCCTCTTAATTAATTCGCTAATCCGGTTCCTGTAAACCTGCCGCGCTAAGAGCGAAGCGTTCAGTTTCCAGTAACCGGGACCCTGCCTATGTGTCTTATCTAAGTCGAGCGTACACGTCACAAACTTGAGATCTGTGTAGCTGACTATTTTAAATTGTGGACATCCTACACTATCTCTATCCGCTGTCCTACATAGAACTCTATCTAGATACGATCTCGACGATCCGACGCGGTTTGTCCAAGTCCACGTTGGCACGTTCGGATGGTCGAGTCGGAACCTGTCAGACAAATGGAAACGTCTGAGCAGGTCTTTGAGGCACTTACATCCCCTTCTACTCCTATCCACTCCCACATAGTCTATATGCGTGTCCAAGGTAGCGTTCCAGTCCCCTACTAACAGTAAAGGTCGTGACGTTCCCAGGAAAACCTCTAGACGTCTAAGGAAATCCGCCCGACCCGTTAAGGACGGTGCATACACTGCCACCAGACGGAAAGCACACCCGTTTGTGCCATCGACGTCCAAGACAACCAGCCTACCCTCCGGGTCTAGGAATATTGGCCTTACTTTTAGGTTCAGACTCTTCCGAAAAAGCACCGCGGTACCACCACCACCCATGTTTGGTAGACAGGGAGAAAAATAAATGTCGAAATGTCCACCAAACATGGACTTGAGGGCCCGCGGGTTACTGAGTCTGGTTTCACTGATAGCCATGATTTCTATGTTCTGTGACTTGATGTCATTTAGAAGGTAACCTTGCTTCCAAGCTGACGCCAAGCCACGTACATTTACACAACCTAATTTAAGCATAGTTGAAGTCGAAATTTGTGTTTCATACACGACAGTAAGAGACAAGAGAGAAGGTTACTTACTCGTTTCGAAAGTTTTAGCTTCCTCTTCTTTTGAAGTATCTTGGATGAGGTTTTTGAAGAGTTTCTTTGATAAATATTTTTGGAACCCCCCAACCGCATTTGGAAAGAGGGTTTTGAGTGTGTGGTGCTGCGTTTGTGTGATGTGAACTATTTTGATGTGTTTCGGTGGTGTAGTGCGTGGATGATTGTTGAGCTTATAATTATCTTCAGTAATGTTTGTTTGCGATATGATGTAGTCCATTAATTTTGTGTTTGTTGTGTCTATCGCTGATAGCATTGTGTGTGTTTTTGTGATGTTGGTGCTGGTTTGTTTGTGCAAGGGGCTTTCAGCGGTTACATATTTCCCTGCTTTGCATGCATTTAATTTTGGGGTTGTTTTTGATCTTTTTCTTTTACTTCCTGTGGCTATTTGCCATTCTGTAGAACTTTCATCGTTAGACGAAATGTCTGACGAATCAGAAGGGGGTAAAGGCAAAGCATTTGGTTCTATTTGTGTGTTTGTCGATGGTGTTGTGGTGTGTGGTGTGTGTGTTGTTGGGGAATTGGGAGTAGTATTGGTCTTTTCTTCGTTCTCAGTGGTTGTCTTCTTGGTTGTTGTTCTTGGTGTTGGTGTTGGTCTGTCTTTAGTTGTTGGTGGTGGTGTTGTTTCTGTTTTTGACTCAGGTGGTGGTGTTGTTTGGTTGGGTTGGTTTGTTCGTTGTTGCCGTTCTTTCGTTTTCGCATATAGCTGCTTGATCAATTGTGCATACGGTGGTGTGGGTAATAATGCTGGTGTTTTGGGTTTTTGGTTTTCCCGTGGCTGTTGTTGTTGTTGTTGCTGTTGTTTCGCGGCAGAATTGCAGTCCTTTTGGAAGTGAGCTTCACTGCCACATATGTAACAGCGTGGTCGTCTGCCTTCCACCACTACATACAGCCTTTGCGTTGATGGTAACTTTATGTAGGTGGGTATTTTATTTAGTGACTCCTGGGTAATATGGAGAAGGATCTCCATTTTTTTACCCACCCACTGTTGCTTTTCAGAAACATTAATTTGCAATATATCAACTTCCTCCATATCGACACATACGGCTGATGTTATCCATAGTGTGTCTACCGTGGGAGGAATATTTTTTATGATAACCCTTGTTACCCTCTGACCAAGGTAACTCGGTATCATTGTTAACTCTTTTGTCTTAAGAGTTAGCGTTGAGAATCGTTTCGCTAACTCTTCACTTTGAAAAATAACTTGCACATGGGCAAATTTATGCCACCAAGTTACATAATCCTTATATTGCCATACAGATCTCAAGCATTTCTCGATCTTTTCCGTGCTTGCTTTTTCTGTTTTTTTTGTTTTTGAGTTTAAAATTTTATAAATAATGGTCTTTTTGTTTGTGTCTTCTAAAATGTCTTGTGGTATGTTGATCCGCACCTCGTCATTTTCTTTCGTAAGTAAAGCCTTTGTATCTTTTATCTGCTGTGCAGTAAAAGATACTACCGTCGTTTTTTCCCTTATCGCCTCGGCGAAGTTTGTTTTGATCTTGTTATTGTTGTTGGTGGTGGTGGTGCTGGTGTTGATGGCAGAGGTGACTGTTGCTGTATTAGCGTTGTTGTTGGCGGTTGTGATGCTGACAGGTGTTGTTGTTGTGGCAGATGGGTGACCTTCTTCTTGTGTACTCCTCTGACCTTCATATGAGTTACGAAGTGGCGGGAAATTTTTTTCATAATTTTCTTCGGCGTTCAGGCGTATTTGAGCAAATTGTTTGGCCATCATGCTCTTCTCTTTCTCTCCTTCCGTTGTCTGTGGTGAAAGGAACAAAAGAGGAGTGGAGTTGTTGTTGTTCTTTTTGTTATTGTTGTTCTTGGTGGTAGTGGTGGCTGCGATGTCGGTGGCAGTAGTGGTTTTGGTTTTGTTGTCGTTGGTGGCGGTCGTAATGGTGGTAGTGGAGGTGGTGAAGGCAGTAGTAGTAAACGCAGCATTCCTGGTCTCTACGTCTTGTGTTCGTTCATGCGGAACGACTTGTTGGTCAGTCTCCTTGCCTGCTGTTAGAGGCAAATCGACCACGTGTGAAGGCCTAGCCATATTTCTTTTACGAAATATGGCAAATAAGCCGGAGAAAAATCAAAAACTTTTGGAAATAAACTCCAGAAGGAGCCACTTCCTATTACAAAAACCCAATAGGGTCGAAGTGTATAGACTTATACACCTCTTCCACAAAAAATATTTTAAAACTGCAAAAGTTTTTACATATAAAAGGCCAACTTACTTGCGAGCCGATGTGACTAGCATCCGTCCAGATCAGAAAATAGATAGATAGATAGATAGATAGATAGATAGATAGATAGATAGATAGATAGATAGATAGATAGATAGATAGATAGATAGATAGATATAGATAGATAGATAGATAGATAGATAGATAGATAGATAGATAGATAGATAGATGGATGGACGGACGGACAGACAGACAGACAGACAGACAGACAGACAGACAGACAGACAAACAGACAGATATATAGATAGATAGATACATTTCTTTTATTAGCCACACAGGGCTCAACGAAGATGGGACAAATACAATGTAGAGCTTTTCTTTTTGGGAGGGGGAAGGAAGGAAAAAAAAAAAAAAAAAAAAAAAATTGGTGGTGTCGATCAAAAGGGATCGTAGGAAGGGAAAAAGGGGCAGTTCGATCAAAAGGGATCGAAAAAAAAAGAAAAGGAAAGGCCGATCAATAGGGATCGTGTATCACACAGTAATGTTCTCGTGTAAAAAGAGGGGAGGACAGTTTAGGTTTAGCCGTGGAAGGAAAAGCCCACGGAAAAGACCACGGTAACCTTGGTCAATATTCTCATTGAAGAAACTATAACAGTAAGTGACTCTCTTTTGCCTTTTTGTTTTATTTTTTTTTCTTGTTCATAGGGTTATGCTCAAGATGGCTCCGTCGTTCACACGTGCCATCCTTGCTACATTCACCCATCTTTTTTTGAAGCATTCACTAGACAAGACTTCCCTTTCTACTCTCAACTTCCTCTTCAGGTGATACTTGAAGAAGTTGATGAGAGATTGCCCAGAGAGGAAAGTCTTTGTCTCTAGACCTTTCAGACGCGTCCACCATACACATTCTTTCGCCATAGCCACAAGTACGATGAAAATGGCTCTTCCTTCCCGTTTAAAGGAAGGAGGCGCGACAATATTCACGATAGACTCGGCTGATAGACCGACTCGTCCCACACGCGATAGCAGTTGTTCGACGTAAGCCCACAGCTCGGAAATGGTGGGACACTGTACGAGTGCGTGCAGAACGGTTTCGTCGCTCTGCCGGCATCTCGGACAGGTCGGCCCCGTGTTTCTCGAGCCATGCCTGTAGAGCTTATCCCGAACGGGTAGTGCTTCTCGATAGCACTGCCAGGCCAGGGATCTCTGGAAGTTGTCCATAGGTCCCGGCCCGAAGGTCGTCTTAAACAGGCGGGTCAGGTATTCCTCGTCGACGCCCAGGTTCGCCCCGAGATCGTCGTCGTACCTTCCCTCCACTAATCCACTATAGAATGCGTTAGTTGTGATGCAGTCGCTCAAGGTTGACCCGGGTTGTTGGAGTTGCCGAAGAGCAGCGCGACACTCGCGGTGCCATTCGCCCTTCCTCGGCCTCTTCTTGATCCATGACTGCAGTTCGGTCATGGAGACGAGCTGCGGGAAAGCGCGCCGCACAAACGGTGACCACACCTGTTCACCGCTGTCTACGTAGAGCCGGAGATGTCGCAGTCTCAGCGCGTGTCTGCGCATCATCAACCACGGCATGCCCAGTCCTCCTTTTAACGGGTGTTGGCAGCAAACGGATCGCCTAACCATCGGAACGCTTCCTTTCCACAAGAAGCGGAAGAGGATGCGCTCCAGTTTGGTGATGGTAGGGTCGGGACAAGGAACGACGGTCAGGCGGTAGTAGATGACGGACGCGATGTACGTGTTCGCCACCTCCGCCCGACCTTTCAGGGAAAGCTTCCTCTCGGCCCATTGCCGGGCTAGAGTGGCCACCCTTCTCGTTATCTCGTCCCAGTTCTTCTCCGTTTGGAGGTCTGGACCAAACCAGACCCCGAGCATCTCAACCGGACCGTCAGTCCAACGTCCCACGACGGAGGCGCTACTTGACGGCATGGGGTTGCTTCTCCAGGTGCCGAGCCGCAAGCCCACTGACTTATCCCGGTTGATTTTCGCTCCCGTTACCGCTTCGTAGTCTCTCAGTGTCTCGCCGACAAGCTCGATGTGCTTTTGGCTAGACACTATGACGGTGACGTCGTCCGCGTATGCCGACACGCTCGTCCCGCATCCCAACTCTCGCGGGATGCCCCTCAGCGTCGCCAGCTTCCGCAGTAGTGGCTCGAGAGTCAACACGTACAGAAGCGACGAGAGGGGGCATCCCTGACGGACCGAACGTGCAATGTCGAAGGGTCTTGATAGATGCCCATTGACGCGAACTACCGAACGGATGCCTCTGTACAAGGCAGCCATCCAGCCGCGGAAAATGGGACCGAAGCCGGCTGCTATGAGGACAGCCTCCAAGTATTGATGGTCTACCCTATCGAAAGCTTTCGATTGATCTAAATTGATCAGGGCCCCACCCATGCCAGGTTCCTTAACTACCCTCTCTATGATGTAGCGCATCAGATGGAGGTTGTCATGGATGCTCCTGCCCGGCACCGCGCACGTTTGCGCCTTGCCGATCAGTTTCTCGATGACAAGCGCCAACCGCTTGGCTAACACCTTGGCCAAAATTTTCAAGTCTGCATTGAGCAGAGTGATGGGCCTAAAGTTATCTATGACGTCCCCCTTGTTTGGATCTTTCTTCAGCAGCGTTACGGCTCCTCGACTCACAAAACCGGGAATGCTCCCGTTTTGCTGCCAGTTGCAGTACACCGCCACCAAGACGTCTCCAAACAAGTCTGGCTTACAGTTGTAAAGCTCGTAGGGCAGACCATCCAAACCCGGAGATTTGTCCCTCGAGCATCCCGCCATCGCGTCCCTCACTTCCGCCGCCGTGATGGCACCTTCGCAGCACTCCGCCTCTCTTGCCGAGAGTCGTGGCAGGCTGTGCAGGTAGGCACTGAAGTCCACCCTGCGTTCTCGCTCGCCATTCGTCCCAAACAGTCGAGCAAAGTGCCGCTGAAAGGCCTCACACATTTTGCTTGGCTCGAGCAGTTCGCGCCCCTGTTCGTCCACCAGAGACCGAATGGTGGCTTTGTTGCCCTGTTGCGCCTCCGCCACCCGGGCCTCTCGTGCGGCTCCAACACCTTCGTTTCTTAGAGCACGCATCCTAGCCCTGACAACGCACCCTTCGTGTTTGGCGTTGAAGTGTTGGTCAAGGGCCAACCTCGCCGCCAAAACGTCGGATGCGATGCCACTTCTAATTGCCTCTTCTAGCTTCTTAACTAGTTCACCCTCTACTCTGTTTCTGTCTATGGCTAGTGCTTTGCTATACCTAACCGCTTCTGCTTTTATTGCTCTCTTGAGGGCAAACCACCATTTGTTATTGATGATGGCTCCTGTCAAAGCCCTCTTTACTAACGTGCTAATCCGGTCTCTGAAAACTGGTCTCGACGGGAAAGACGCGTTTAGTTTCCAGTAACCGGAGCCCTGCCTATGTGTCTTATCTAAGTCTAGCGTACACGTCACAAGTTTGTGATCCGTGTAGCTGACTATGTGAAATTGTGGACACCCTATGCTATCTCTATCTACTCTCCTACACAGTATTCTATCTAGATACGATCTCGACGACCCGATGCGGTTTGTCCATGTCCACATTGGCGCATTCGGGTAATCGAGTCGGTACCTGTCAGACAGTTGAAAGCGTCTGAGCAGGTCTTTGAGGCATTTGCATCCCCGTCTATTCCTATCTCTGCCAACATAGTCTAGATGCGTGTCCAAGGTAGCATTCCAATCCCCCACTAAAAGTAAAGGACGAGACGTTCCTAGGAATACTTCTAGACGTCGAAAGAAATCCGGCCTACCTGTTAAAGGTGGTGCGTATACTGATATGAGTCGAAAAGCACACCCATCGCTGCCATCGACATCCAGAACAACCAATCTACCCTCCGGGTCTATGAATACTGTCTTTACTTCGAGATCCAGACTCTTGCGAAAGAGTACCGCCGTGCCACTACCGCCCATTCTCGGCAGACAGGGAGAAAAATAAATGTTAAACTGTCTGCCAAACATGGACGATAGGGCCCGCGTATCATGGAGTCTGGTCTCGCTTATGGCTATGATTTCTAGTTTATGTGACTTTATGTCATTTAGGAGGTACCCTTGTTTCCAAGGGGACCCCAAGCCACGCGCATTTACACAACCAATCTTGAGCATCATTTTGATTTGAGTGTTAAAGTTTTATAAAGAGAGTCACTTACCGTTTGAGAGTTTTTGTGTCTCCTCCTTCGGGTTTTCTTCGAGGAGATCACTATATAGTTTTTTCGCCAGGTATTTTTGGCATTTGCCAACTGCCTTTGGAAAAATAGATTTTAGTGTGTGGTGCAGGGTTGGTGTTATGTGTAGTATTTTGATGTGTTCTGGCGGTGTTGTGTATGGGTGGTTGCTGGTTTTTATGTCTTCGTTTGTTATGTTTGTTTTTGTGTTGATGTATTCCATCAACTCTGAGTTTTTTGTGTTGATGGCAGTGAGCATTGTGTGTGTACTTGCTTTTGGGGTTTTGTTGCTTGTGTTGTAGTTGTGTGTGCTTGTGTTGGTGTCTGGAGTGTTTTCGGGAGTTGTGTATCTCCCTGCTTTGTTTGTGTTTGCTTTTCTTTTCTTGCTCCTCTTCCTCCTTCCTTTCTGGGCTATTTGCCATTCCTCATTACTTTCATCTTCCGACGAAGGTTCTGAGGAATCGGAAGGGGGTAGGGGCAAATTGTGAGCGTCTGTGTGTGCTTGTGTGAGTGGTTGTGTTGCTGTTTTTGTTGGTGCTGATGGCTTGTTATTTGTGTGAGGTGTGTGTGATGTGGGGGAGGGGGAAACAGTCTTGGAATTTTCTTTCTTTTCCTCTGCTTCCTCACTTGTTGTTTTTGCAGATGCTGTTGTCTTCTCAGTTGCCAGTGTTGCTTGTGTTTCTCTTGTTTTGATTGTTGATGGTGGTGTTGGTAGTAGGGTTTTTTTTCCGGGTTTTGGTGGTTGCCCTTGTTGCTTTTTTTGGTTGGCGGCGGTTGGGCAACTGTCCTTGAGGTGTGCCTCGCTGCCGCATACATAACAACGTGGCCGCCTTCCTTCCACCACTACATATAACTTGTGGTCCTTTGCCAGTTGGATGTGTGTGGGGATCTTTTGGCACTCCTCTTCAGTGATATGGAGGAGGACTTCGACTTTTTTTCCCCCTTCCCAGTTTTTCTCCTCTGCAGTAGCAATTTCTAATATATTTGCCTCCTCCATTTCGAGGCATATAGAACCTACTATCCACTGGGTTTCCACTTGTGAAGGGACATTCTTTACTGTCACCTTCGTCACTCTCTGTCCAAGATAACTCGGTATCATCACCAAGTCATCTGTGTGGAGAGAGAGTGTTGAAAATTCCTTCGCTAACTGTTCGCTCTTAAAGCGTACTAGGACCGTGGCAAATTTTCGTCCCCAAGTAACATGACTTTGAAAGGGCCATATCGGTTTGAGACAAATCTCAATTTTTTGGGTGGAGAAACTCTCCGGTCGCTTCGTTTTCTTGTTGATAAGTCTGTATGATATGTGCTTCTTGTTTGTATTTTCAATAATTGCTTTTGGTATGTGTATTTGTACAGTGTCACCTTCTTTCGTGAGAAGGGATTTTGTGTCATTGATTTGTTTTTGGGTGAATGTTAATATTGTTCTTTTTTCTTTCGTTGCATCGGCAAAATTTGTTTTTGTGATGCTGGCAGATATGTTGTTTGTGGCGTTTGTGGTGTTGTTTATCGTGTTCGTCTTGTAGTTGTTGATGGTGGTATTGACAGTGGTGTTGGTACTGCCAGGTTCAAAGGTGGTGGTAGTGGCGGCAGAGTTTGTCGAAGTAGTGGTGGTGTTGGTGTTGAAGGTCGGTGTCCTGTTGTTGTTGCTGTTGTTATTGTCACTGGTAGTAGCAGTGGTGAGGACAGTGGTCGTGTTAGCAAGGACATTTGTGTCGTTGTCGTTGTTGTTGCTGTTGTTGTTGTTGTCTTTGTCGTTGTTGTTGTTGTTGTCACTGGTGACGGTGGCAGGCAAGACTGCTGTAGCAGCAGAGTTTGTACACGTGATGGTGGTAGTGGTGGTGGTTGAGGCAGCAGCAGTTGACTCAGAATCATTGCTCTTCTTCATCACTTGTCTGCGTTCATGCGGAACGGCATTAAGTGTTTTCGCCTCTGGCATTAGGAGCGGGAAGTCGGCCTCGTTGAAAACCTTAGCCATATTCGTTTTAAAGAATATGGCTAGGAACGAGGAAGATATGTTTGAATTTTTGGAAATAAGGCTCTAAATAGAGCTATTTCCGATTTGAAAAATATATGTTCACGAAGTATTTTGTGTTATACACAACTTATACAAAATTTTAAAACAAAATAGGTCTTTTAAGAGGTGAAAAATGCAACTTACATGGGAGCCGATGTGTCTACCGTCCGTCCATGATGATAGATAGATAGATAGATAGATAGATAGATAGATAGATAGATAGATAGATAGATAGATACATACATACATACATACATACATACATACATACATACATACATAATTGACAGAGATAGAAAGATAGATAGACAAGGAGACTGACAGATTGATTAGACGAACGGACACAATCAGACAGACAGTCAAGCAGACAAAACGACATGAATATAGCGAGGCTGACATTCAGACAGAAACAGAGAGATACAATATGTTCGGGCGATCGAAGGAAGAACAGAGATAATGAAGACAGTCGGTGGATGTTGATGATGATTGTGGTGGTGGTGTTGATGGTGATAGCGATGATGATGATGATGATGATCATCATCATCATCATCATCATCATCATTATGACTACTACCCCGACGTTGTTAGCGGTGGGATGATGGCGTTAGTGGCGGTTATGCTGATGGTGCAGTATTATAGTAGTTATGTTGGTAGATGTAGTGGAAGTTGTGATCGTAATAGTAAGATTAGTATTAATCTGAGAACGCGTGATGGATTGATGTTATAATTTAACTTCAGGACATCTTTGATACTATTATGAAAAGCATTCCGTTCATAACCTTCCAATTATCGCAGATAACAAGGTCTGGTTTTCCCTCGAGTACTGCGATGAATGTTCCGGTTGATTCGTTCAACGGAACAGCATGCTCGTGAAAGTGGTTGAGAACTCCACAGACACGCGAGCACTTAACATAGTTCTCAGGGGTACTCAACGTGACCCACCGAATGTGACAAGGCAGGTCATTTGAATTACGGGTACATTTCATTTTTTTCCAGATGAGTAGACTGAAGCAACGGGAAATAGAGTGTCTTGCTCAAGGACACAATGCGCTGTGGGGATTGAACTCATAACCTTACGATCGTCAGCCGTATGATCTAGCCCTGAAGACACACCACAGACACGTGTACCCTTAACGTAGTTCTCGGGGATATTCAGCGTGACACAGTGTGACAAGGCTGGATCCTTTGAATTACAGGCACAACAGAAACAGGAAGTAAGAGTGAGAGAAAGTTGTGGTGGAAGAGTACAGCAGGGTTCGCCACCATACCCTGTCGGAGCCTCGTGGAGCTTTTAGGTGTTTTCTCTCAATAAACACTCACAACGCCCGGTTTGGGAAGCGAAACCGCGATCCTATGACCGCGAGTCCGCTGCCCTAACCACAGGACCATTGCGCCTCCACCATCATTTGTACATGCATATGTATACACATATACAAAACGTGTGTATGTATACACACACACACACACACGTATATATATAATGAATACACGTAAGTCTATCTTGACTATCGGTAAGAAGAGTACTCTATACCATACTAAAGATTGATATTTCATTTTGGTCGAGTAAGTTTCCTGCTACTCTGAGATTCATCTGATGGTTGCACAGGCGAGAAACTCGTGTCATACACATAGACTTACAAATACAGACACGCACACACACGCACACGCACGAGGCGGCGAGCTGGCAGAAGCGTTAGCACGTCGACGAAATGCTTAGTGGTATTTCGTCTGCCGCTACGTTCTGAGTTCAAATTCCGCCGAGGTTGACTTTGCCTTTCATCCTTTCGGGGTCGATTAAATAAGTACCAGTTACGCACTGGGGTCGATATAATCGACTTAATCCGTTTGTCTGTCCTTGTTTGTCCCCTCTGTGTGTAGCCCCTTGTGGGTAGAAAAGAAATAACACGCACACACATACGCACATGCACACACACACACACACACACACACAGATATATACACATAGAGAGAGAAAGAGAGAGAGAGAGGGAGGAAGAGAGAGAGAGAGAATAAGCCCGTTTTCTTTCTTAATGTCAATTTGCAATTTGGAGAATTCTTGATGTTTGACATTATCTTCCTGTTCCTGTTTAATACGGAGCTAGTCGCAGTTGCGTTTTCGTAATTGTCACATCCTGACGTAAGAAGCAGCGATAACTGCATTAAATCAGGAATTTATGAGTATGATTTTTTTTAATGTATAACTGCATTTGAACCGCGATAGGCTTTTAGAATTGTTAACACGTTTGATATATATGTGATACAGACCTTGCTATGCTGCGGATGACCGTTCGTTAGTAGAGATACTCAGTATTGTTGAGGCCTATAATCTTTAACGGCCTTGAAGATTCTAATAGGGTGTTGATTAGGCTTTGGTAGTGACAAAGATAATGATTCCTTGATGAACACTCATTATCGTAACATCAATTTCCACATAAACGTTTCATCGTGAGCTTCGGCGATGATTATTTCCCGGTGATCGATCAGTTGAACTACCTTCTCCTTGATAGCTGATGATTTCATAAATATAGACCTTAAGACCTGTCTTTTCTTTCCCTTATCTTTTACTTTAGTCATTGATGTACAACCATGCTGGGGTGCTTCTCTGATGAGGTTTAGTCGGAAAGCTCGACCCAAGTGCTTATGTCATACAGCTCGATACTTATTCTATTGGCCTTTTTGCCGAACAGC
>NC_142935.1:21832977-21842977 GCF_046866305.1 Octopus bimaculoides
AGGAAAGTAATTAATCGTGGGAGAGACAGGTGGAATTCACTATTTCGTTTATACTTGTTTCTTACTTCGTATTGACTATAACGACGCCCACACCCAAACACTTATACCCATGCACACGCACGCTCGCATATTCATACACATACATACACACACACGAGTATGTCTATTTTGCTATTTTCTGTACATGTGTTTGCTTCCCTCTGCATATTTCAGTTTGTCTATCTATCTATCGATCTATCTATCGATCTATCGATCTATCGATCTATCTATTTGTCTGTCTGTCTGATAATCTGTCTATCTATCTATCTATCTATCTATCTATATATATATATATATATATATATAAATATATATATATATATATATATATATACAGTCTGTGTATACAGTGTGTGTGTGTGTGTGTGTGTGTGTGTGTGTGTGTGTGTGTGTGTGTGTGTGTGTGTGTGTGTGTGTGCAAACAAAAAATTTTTGTCAATTAACGGCATACATGCTTATGTTCTTGGATATTAATTGATCTCAGAAAGAATTAATTATTCCCAAAATCACGTGGAGTACAAACCATATAACATGTGTGAGGTATCAATATTTCCCTGAAATATCACTGTATTACTGATTCCAATATTGTAAGTCGATTTACTACTAATAAATTGCACCCGAATAAACTGGCTCGAGCGAGTGGTATATAAATATATATATAGGATCATCCCATAAATAATGCGTTTTTTTTTTAATTATATGCACTAAATGTTATAGGGGGGCGGGATAAACTACCTGCATCAACTTGCTATAAAAGCAGGTAGTGTCAGTTCGATTTTAACAGTTATTTTTTCAAAGCTATAATGAAAGTGTGATTTGTTCCTTTATGAGTTCAATAAAGGTAACAACGCAACGGAAAGTGTGAGGAATATTAATGCAGTATATGAAGATCGGGTAACAAGCGTAAGCCAGTGTCAAAACTGGTTCCATAAATTCCGAGACGGAATTTACAGTCTAGAAGACAAGCCTCGTCCTGGAGGATTTATAGAGCTCGACGCGGACGTCCTGCAAACAACTCATGTGGAACAAAATCCTATCGTAACTGTTGCGGAACTATCAGAGAAGCTTGGATTTGGTCATGCAACCTTGCATTGACAGATGCATACCATCGGAAAACGACCATCTTCGGTTTCAAGATAAAAAGTGTTCTTCTATCGGTATAATGCTTGGCCACATACAGCGAGGATGACATTCCAAAGGCTGGAGCAGTTTGAATGAGAAACGACGCCCCACCCACCTTATTCGCTAGACATTGCTCTATCTGAGTATCATTTATTCCACAGTTTTCAAAATCGTTTCGATGGAGAAAATATGAATTCTTTAGACGAGGTCAGAACAGCACTGTTACCTTTATGAGTTCAATAAAGGTAACAATCAGGTATGCAGCATTTACAATATACATAACATTAGGTAATGTTATGTATCTCTCAACTCATCAGGCTAACCGATGAATTGAGAATCGTGTAAATATTAAGTTCTTACGTCACCCTAATGTCCCATTCACTGTTGCATACTTTTGGATACTATTGGATTTGTGGACTACTTTACAACAATGAGCTTCCTTTTCACGCATTCCGTGCTATGATAATGGATTACTTAAATGGCTGCTTTGCGCTATTCTGTCTCGGCAATTTGTGGCATGTTTCACTTCGATGCACTTTATAGATTCTTCATGAAGCCCCTGTAATAAAAGTTATATATGTGTATATATTTGTGTGTGTGTGAGAGAGAGTGAGTATTTCTATAACGATAATAATTGGATTTCTAAGAACCCTTGCTTACAACATGTAAGCTGTATTACATAATTTCAGTTGCTCGTTCGGTTTATGATTCAGTTATTCCTTTCATTAACTGAATTCCGTCGATGATGCCATATTATCTTCTACTTGAACATAATGGATTTCACCTCTATTTTATTCTTGTAAGTCTAACATTTCTACACACACGCACGCACACACGTATAGAAACACATACACACACACACACACTCATACACCACGCATTTATAAATGTGTATATATATATATATATATATATATATATATATATATATACGCTCACACACACATACTCACATACAGGGCTCACTCAAAAGTCTTTTCAGGTTATCACTGAAAACTTTTAGTAGTCTGTATCTCCATGTTATATTTCTAGTGTGATACAATTTGTCCAGTCGTTGCTGAATTATCTATTCCAAATTTCGATATATAACACATGAATATTGAATGTCTATTGTTTATTTTACAACTTTGGTAATGAATGGTAAAAAAAATTGCTATGGAACCATTTTACGCAACCAGTGGGAAAAGGACTGAATGGAAGGGTGGTGGTGGAAGAAATTAATGACACTGAAAGTCACGGAACAGTCAATTAAACTATGGCACGAAACTCGTTCAGAGATTTCAAGAAAGTGGCAATAGCCTCGAAGACAGACCAATGTCAGGAAGACATTTTATTGTGAAAGATGAGGTCTTATTTCAAATGGTTGAACAACAGCGAAGCACAAGTACTCGTATATTGTCGGAAGAACTTGGTCCTTCACAAAGCACCAGTAGTCGACACCTCCATAAGCTCGGGCTAGTGAAAAGATATTATTGAGATTTTCTAATGAACGACGAGTGAACATTTGCTAACAACTGCTGGCAATTCTTTGAGATACCCGTTTGTAGCGTCAAATTGAAACTAGGGATGTAAAATGGATCTATTTTCATAATTCTAATAGAGAAATCAATGGATTCGTTCTGGCCAAGTTCAGTTGTCATACAAGGGTGGTTTGAAGAGAAGTCCATATGTATTTGATGGAATTTCGAAGGTGTGTTGCACTTTGAGCTTGTCCCAGACGGTCACGCTCTCCAACGCTATCCTGCTTATACTCAACTTCTGCAGTGAATGTGTGTGTGTGTGTGTGTGTGTGTGTGTGTGTGTGTGTGTGTGTGTGTGTGTGTGTGTGTGTGTGTGTGTGTGTGTGTGTGTGTGTGTTGTGTGTGTGTGTGTGTGTGTGTGTGTTCGAAACAAGTAGAAGATAAACGATAAACATAAATACCTTCAATTTCCACTTTTCTAGATAGGATCGATAACCACTTGAATGATTTCTTCTTGAATGTATGTAAATCAAGCGCTATTTAGTCCTGAAAAACTTTCCTGCTTTTATTTGTTATAAAATCTTAATCTCTTGCGTTAGTATTCTACAGAAATCCACAAATTTATGGTTCCTTTCTGCGGCTCTAATTTATTAGATAAATATATTTAAATTACATATTTAAGGGTAATTTAATATTCAATTAAGGAGTGGTTACCAAGCCTACATCAACCGTAATTTAATTAGGCACCGAAACTCTAACTGCATATTTAAACTTAACTCTGTTTAAACCTAAGCACACACATACCCCAACCACTACACAAACAAAATGAGGTAATTTCTAGCTATAAACATTAAAACGTTAAATAGATTCCATGATGTGATTATGAGAATAGTAAACGCGATGAAATGAAAGAAAAAGAAAATTAAAATTAAAAATGGTTACTAGAATTGCTTTGTAATACACTTAAGTCAGTATAAATTTTTTGAATATGTAGGTGTATGAGCTGAAGGCAAGAAACATTAGAGTAATTTATTTTCTAAGGAATTTTAGTTTTTCTATGCCAGCTAATATATCCTCTTCTCCATTTTGCTGCTTGAATTTCGTATAGCTACTTCAGCAAGTACGTCTAGCAGAAATCTATGGTGCACTGTTAGAGTTATAATAAGGACGAAAACATGACAGAGTTTTTAAGTTATCTCTACGGTGTACTTTCTGTTACATACTCTCATACCTGCTTCACTCATTGCAATGCGAACATACTGAAGCGTTGCCTTATAGTGGCAACCGAGCACATTAGCCTCCATACTTTCTTGAATCCTTATATTAACGTTCAATTTAGTGGAGCTACTGAAGCCCTAAATTGCTAATACCGCTTGTTAAGTTGCAGTGGCATAAACACACGTTATCTATATACATATCGGTTTCAAATTTTATCAAAACGCCAGCCATAAGGAAAAAGGGGCTCGTGAAATTAACGTGAAAATGGCTGAGCACTCCACAGACACGTGTACCCTTAACGTAGTTCTCGGGGATATTCAGCGTGACACAGTGTGACAAGGTTGTCCCTTTGAATTACAGGCACAACAGAAACAGGAAGAAAGAGTGAGAGAAAGTTGTGGTGAAAGAGTACAGCAGGGTTCGCCACCATCCTCTGCCGGAGCCTCGTGGAGCTTTAGGTGTTTTCGCTCAATAAACACTCACAACGCCCGGTCTGGGAATCGAAACCGCGATCCTATGACCGCGAGTCCGCTGCCCTAACCACTGAGCCATTGCGCCTCCACTTGTGTTTAAGCATACTATCCTTAAAGCGCCTAGATGCAAAAATTACTATTAAAATATTTCCCACTGTCTAATGTTTTATATTTCATTCTATTCTCTTTCTTGTTTGTTTTTTTTTTGTTTTGTTTTTTTACACAGCGCACAATCGTCTTACTGTAAGCATTAAAGTACTGCCCCTCTATTAGATATACGAGCATTAATTTTAATTCTTTAATATTTTATGTGGATCCTAATAATAAGTTATTTCTTGAAAGTTTACCAAACCGATTGTTGAACGTGCAAAAAAAAAATAAATAAATAAAAGGCAAGAATACGTACATTTCTCTTCAAATAAATAAATAGCACCAACATTAAATGCTACAAAGGAAGCAATAATAACAGAAATGCTGTTTCAGTAATTGCGTTTTTTTCTACTTGAATATCGGCGTAAAACCTATAATTGAAACAGAAAAATTACACCGTTTTCGAGTAGTCATTTTATTATATAAGAATGAAAAGAAACGTTTTTAAATGTTGAAGTATGACGTGAGTTTTTCCTATCCTGTTTTCCCCATTTAGTAATTTTTACCTCTTCATTTCTACATCTTTTTCTCTCTTTCTCCTGTCACATATATCGAAGTACCTTTTCCTTTTGTAATATATTTCTTCAGTTCGAGATTTGCCCTCAAACTGGAGTATTGATATGATATTAATATTTAATAAAGTGTTAATTCTATGACTCTAACATTATGCCGGCGGTTTAGGATCTACTGTGATAAGTACACTGCTATATTTACAGCATACGATGATAAAAATACATGGAAAATTCAGGTTTCAACCATATATAGCTATCGATATATATATGCGCACACACAAGTACACACACATGCGCACACACACACACACTCATAGGTAGACAGCTATTTACGTATACGAATATATATATACACATATATATGAATAGAGCAATGTATATTATATTACATTATACTATACCCACCCACAAACACAACACACGTCTATGCATATATATATATATAAGGAGGAGAGAGAGAAAGAAAAAAACATCGACAAACTAGTAGAGATGAAATAGTTTTTATATTTGTCGCACGAAGAGAAGTTTACAGAAATGAAGTTGTAAATGTACTTCATGTCCTTGTCGTTTATTTACGCTGATTTCGTTATTTTATGGTTTTCCCGTACACACACACAAATATATATATATATTGAGTGTTCCTGTGCGTGCGAGAGCCCTTGTATCTTTTGCTCAACATACGATGTAGGCATTATATTCATTAGAAAATGCTTATGATTCACTACTCCGAAGCTACTCAGTATTTTACCTCTCTTAGGCATAGATGAAATCAATGGAAAGGAATATGTTTATTGTTCAGTCTCCAGTTAAGTGGATAACCATTAGTCAAAATACATCAAATGGTAATAAGTTTGAACCTCTTGTGGATCAAATTTATTCAGCTGGTGGCTTTACCTACTGGGTAACAAATACAGACATTTTGGTTCAGGCAGCAGACGATAGGGCTGGAAGTCCCAGCGTAATTGTTATGGTTTGTCATATATTCTTTTATTTGTTTCAGTCATTTGACTGCGGCCATGCTAGAGCACCGCATTTAGTCGAGCAAATGGAGCCCAGGACTTATTCTTTGTAAGCCTAATACTTATTCTATCGCTCTCTTTTGCCGAACCGCTATGTTACGGGAACCTAAAATCACAAGCATCGGTTGCCAAGCGATGTTGGGGGCACAAACACAGACACACAAACACATGCACACACACACACACACACACACACACACACACACACACACACATATATATACGTCGGGCTTCTTTCAGTTTCCGTCTACCAAATCCACTCACGAGGCTTTGGTCGGTCCGAGGCTATAGTAGAAGACACTTGCCCAAAGTGCCACGCAGTGGGACTGAACCTGGGATCATGTATTTGGTAAGCAAGCTATTTACCACACAGTCATTCCTGTGCCTATAGTCACTCCTGCGCCTATGATCACTATGCTGTTCCATCATCACTTTGGGCAGGAGAAGTTGATAAAAAGAAATGATTACTGTTGACGGCAGATAGAAAATATCTCAGGCCTCTATGTTCAGTAATATCGTTGATTGTCTCGGTCAAGTATAGCCTACAACTTCGTGACCCGTTATTATTATAGACGAAAGTTCTGTCCAGAATTTTAAATAGAAAATTACTATTTGCAAATCTCTCGAGAGATAGTCAGCACCAATACTCTAGAGTAAAAATTATTTGCCAACATACAGCAAAATTCGTCCCAAACCAGGACTGCAATGTTATGCTGGCAAATAATCTTTAGTTCAGAATTTTAAAGTTACGTAACAATTTTCGATGTGTAGTCATTTACATTCCAAACGAAATTAAGCAAAATGTTAGCTTACTCCTTATCATTTGCTTGTATATGTTGGTATATAGACTTTGAAGGAATGTACTGTCACACCCGTATAATTCCTCTCTATTGCGTCGCCAGTGATGTTTGCACTGTGTTTAAATTTTTTTAACTTCTATTTTAATAAATACCTGTTTGAATGCAGGTAGGGCAAAGGTGTGAGTACCAAAGGAATGAACTGTAAACTAATTCCAAAGATATAATCATATATTATGTGTTTGTGTATTTGTGTGATCTTATCTCTTGGTAATGCACTCGAATCTTGGCGAGAGCAAGTCATCGGTGTATCTTCCTAAAACATCTTGACTATTTCTGCGTGTGATTAAATGGGTACACAGATTCTATTGCCTGGCAATGAACCCCGTAAAAATTGGTCCGCTGAAAACCGATGAATCTTTGTAACTAAGGTGGGGTATAGCTGATAGTGTTATTTTCCCTATGTGGCTAATATATATATATATATATATATATATATATATATATACGACGGGATTCTTTCGGTTTCCATTCCGTCTACCAAACCCACTCACAAGACTTTAGTCGGCCTGAGGCAATAGTAGAAGACACTTACCCAAGGTGCCACGCATTGGGATTGAACCCGGAACCATGCAGTTCATTAGCGAGCCACTTATGTGTATGTATATATATATATATATATATATATATATATATATATATATATATATATATATATATATATATATATATATATATATATATATATATATATATATATATATATATATATATATATATATATATATATATATATATATATAATATATATATATATATATATATATATATATATATATATATATATATATATATATATACATATATATATATATATATATATATATATATATATATATATAAACATACATATATACACACATATATACACACAGATAGATATTCATATATATATAAAATAATAACAATAACTACTTGTACTTTACATATCAAATTATTCAAAAATATTTTGAAATGCCCATAGAATTAATTAATTAACTAATTAATTTATTAATTAATTAATAAAATAATAAATTAATCTTTGATATGAAATTCCGTATGCATATTTTAGTGTACATCTATGAGGATATGAGTATATGTATGATTGATACATGGAGGGATAGAGGGATGGATGTCTGAATGCATGGATGTAAGGGTGTAAGGGTGTTTGGGTGGATGGGGCGGGAGAGAGACTGATGACTGCATGGATGCAGGCGTTTTTTGATAAATTCACTAAGGCGATTGCCTCAACCACGAAGTCACATATTCGAAAACCACACACACACACACACGTATGTATATTAATACGCATATGTACATTTCTCTTTATGGGTTTACATGCATTTGTATTCCTGTTAGTGCGTGTATGTTTACAGGCACGCATTCCCACACACAGACGTGCAGCACACATGTGCATATGCATATAATATACACACATAGACACAGACACATATACACACATAGACACATACATACTTACATGCATACATATAAATATATATGGTTTTCGAATATATATATGTGTGTGTATATAAATTTATATGTATGTATATGTATACACACATATGCACATGGATATATATGTGTGTATACACATACATAAAACCTGTATTGTATGTAGATGAATTACTGTATTGCTATGTATATATATGTATACATATGTTTAAATAAGAATATATACGTGTGCGTATAGAGATGTATATACATACATATACATATGTTTATAGATATATGTATCTATATGTACATGTGGATGAACGTATATACATATATGTACATATATATGCATATACTCATATATTGTTTATATATATATATATATATATATATATATATATATATATATATATATATATATAAACATACATATATATACATGTATAAATGAGAATATATACGTATATATAAATATATACGTATGTATAAATATAAATATATACGTGTGTATAAATATATATATATATATATATTTGTGTGTATATATATATGTACATATATATGTTTACACACACACACACACACACACACACACACGCATATCATATATACATATATGTATCTAGCTATCTATGTGTGTGTGTGTGTATCTATATCATGTCCTCAATATATATTTGTGTGCGTTTGCATATTTATATACATACACGCAGAAGTATTACATACACCATTTAATCATATAAAGATTAAATAGGTTTTTATAGAGAAAACCAAATCCATCGCGAAGAGATACACATGTTAATATCTAAGAGAACAAGACATTATATTTTTTTTATTATTTCCTCGTATGTACATATGTCTGAACTTAAATGTGTGAGCTCATGTCTTTACAAACACATTTTCAAACATGCTGTTTTACAGTTACATCGTTAGAAAATTGTTATACAATAGATGCAAAGGTTGCAATAGTCGTTGACAGTAGTTGTTGAATTAATACAAAGAGTACTCGGGGAGTTGAAAAAAAAAATTATTACATATTCAGTATCTCACATAATTTTCTATCTCTTTACAGTCTGTAGTTTCGAAAGATCAAAGATAGCTAAATAGCTAATATGGCTATTTCGTTGGCACGGCTTGAAAAATGAACAGAGAATTGTATAATGGCCGTTGAAGAGAAATATATAAATGAATAAATAAATATTGTGAGTATCGAGGAGGGATATCTATTCGTTTATGTGATTTTTCTAATTAAATCACATTAAAAGCGCTGGGTGGAGGGTGGAAAGAAAATTTCGTCTCTTGTGTAGTCTTTATGAACACAATAGTTTTGAATGTTTTATATAATATCAGAGAAAGTTATTGTCATATCTATACAACAAGTACGTGCGAGCCGTATATATATATATATATATATATATAATTTATACACACACACACACACACACACACACACACACACACACACACATATATATACAGAGGTGGGGGGAAGATAGTTAGATAGGCAGATGCATGTATACGTATATGCAGGCGTGCATATATGTATGTATGTGTGTTTATAAGTATAAAAGTACATTTGATATATATATATATATATATATATATATATATATATATATATATCGGGTGTGTGCGACCATGTATACATAAATGTGCATATATGCATATGTACTTTTATTATGTCTGTATATATGCTTATGTGTAAATACATATCCGTATTTGTGTACGCATCTGTGT